>NW_027282092.1:5000-20564 GCF_046629955.1 Centroberyx affinis | reverse complement strand
CTTACTACCTCAAATTAAACATGAAAAAACATACAAAACAAACTACACCCCAGAAATGCCTTCAAGCCACAACGCCAAGTCAAAACAAAGAAACCAGATGGTGTTCAGAGCCACAGTGAGTTCAGTTCTCTGCTAAATGACCGAACTCCTCCAACGTTACTGAAACACAAGATGACATCACCTCCCGTTAAAGTCTGCAGGGCAGAAGAAGAGTTCCTGTTCCTGACCGTGTCTGTACATCTCCACATTACAGACAGGATGTGATGTCACATCAGGAGCATTAGAGATCGATTTAGATCCATTTCTACACACTGAGAAACTTTAGATTTTGTGCCTCTGTATGGAAACACTAACCTGACTTCCCAGATGGTTTGTTACACAGAACCATCTGGGAAGTGTCATTGGAAACTGTTTGGAAAAGTGCAGACACTTTCAAAAAATACTTGGCAGGTGATTGGATGAACCATCTGTCTGTCACCGTCTATCACGGGCTAACTTCAACCAATCAGATCAATGAACCATATAAACAAACTCTTGCCGAAGCCGGTCGGGAGAAGAGTGAAAACATCTTTTCCATCCAGAAAAGCCTTCAGTGCCGTTCTTTGCTCTTCTTTCAATGAAGAAATCCTCTGCAGGTCAGAAACAGCTGATGTCACAGCAGCATGTCAGCAGCCTCTTTAGCAGCCGCCATGTTGTGAACGAACAGTCGCTTCTCGCTGTCGTCACACCTAAGCCCCGCCCCCAGCCGACCTCGCAGGACGCCGATTGGTCCGCACCGCTGCGGTTCGTCCACAAACGCAGAACTTGAAGCCTGGCAAGATGGATTCTCTCGTGATCCTGATCTCGCGAAATCCAGCCGCCTCGCAAGGTAACGGAAACCCTGCAGCTCACAGTCAGAGACGCCCTCTAGAGGCCAGCTGACGACTCAGCATCTCACTAAGACTCACCTGACTGACCTGAATTTGGCTCGTGACTCGTCTGCACCGTGGGAAAGAATAAAACAAGACTGAAGGTGTTCCTACCCTCCTTTAAGAGGCTGTATGATATTCTGAGGCCGACATTTTTACCAGTTTGGTCGTCTGCATCCAAAACAAATCTCACAAAATTACAAGTCGTACAAAACGGCTGCTGGACTCTTCTGGGCTGCTGGACTCTTCTGGGCTGCTGGACTCGTTCTGGGCTGCTCTGTTAGATCTAGCACAGAAAAGTTGCTCTCCAGCCTCTCATGGCTCACCACTGAGCGAAGGATTTCCTTAAGCTCGGTCGCATTTTTCAGCTTCACCATTGACTCAAAGATGCAAATATTTTTATTCGACCAAATAGTTTACTGCAACAACACACATGACCACAACACCAGATTTGCCGGTATCGGTCATATTGTGGCACCCAGCCTGAGGACAAACTCGATGAAAAAAACAGAGCCATAACAAACTGGAATAATTTACCTTTTAATATCCGCCTAATAAAAAATAAATTATCCTTCAAAAAGATTATGCAGAGGCTTTTATTGGCCTGCAGACAACAGACTGAACAGTAGGAGGTAAAACTCTGGACCAGTTTTCAATATTCATGTTCCGCTTCATATGGGTTGTATTATTCTCTTTTTTTTTTTTATATCTATATATTGATTTTTAATTAGTATTCCACCTAAATGTACGTTTCAGTGCTGACTGGCTTTGACTTGTATATGAATGTATTTTTTGCTTTTTTTTTTATATTAATGTATATTCATGTAATTTAATGTTTATCTAATGTGTTATGTACAGTATGTCAGGTGTGGACCCCAGGAAGATTAGCTGATTACCACTAAATAAACAAATAAACAAATAAACAAATAAACTCCCAGAATGCCGTTGGGGAGCGTTCCGGTCCATGTCCAGCACTGGAGACAAATGAAATCTTGATGGTCAGACTGTACGAACTGAAGCCGTTTGTGTCGTATCGTGTGATTGGTTGAGCGATGTGGCAAAAGTGATGCATAATTTCAAAATGGCGTTTACAGGCGGTGAAGACGGAAATGTTTTGCCTCAAGAAACCCAAAAAAAGAGTTTGCCCTCTTTTACCCAAACAGAGTTTAGTTTTTTCGTCACGCTTTCGGACATGTTTGGTTTGTTTTTTTTGTACTGCTGGTGCACTAATATGCCGTAATTTCCTGCTGCGTTCCCATTGGTCGCTCATCAGATTAATGTCACAGCACCGGTCACATGACACAAATATCGGCCCAAATTTCTGACGTTTATCACCTCGGACTAATCGACTCGTCAGGCTGAACACCAAGAAAGATTTTCCACAGACATGAAAAATTATACAGTTTAGAAGACCAGGCTATGGAAATACACACACACACACACACACACACACACACACACACACACACACACACACAAAACCCCCAGTCCACTCAGGCTTCAAACTGGGGTTCAAATCATGTAGTGTGAGCGAGCCTTACGGTTCATTCTGTTCCTCTGGGAGTGAACACTGTGTCAAACCTCAGCAGGTTGATGAGTTTTGATTATATTTCCCCAAACAGACAGAACATTGTTTTCCTGTATTTTGTCCAATAACTTGGCCATACACTGATTGATAACTTTTTGTCTATTTTGACATATAGATTTAACATATAGGAAGCTGAGAACGGCCATGCTTGCATTTATTTTTTTTAATGCCGTTATCTCGTGATCTTGAGAAACGAGCTTTGTTATAATATAATCAACCCGTTATCACGAGAAAACAAAATGTTGTTTCCTCTTATTACTTATAATGTTTATCAGAGACCAGGAGCCATGCCAGCATGCAGAGATGGTGTCTTATCTTATCTCATCTCATCTTATCTCATCTCATCTTATCTTGACAACTGCAGCAACTGATTTAAGCTGAAAATCGTAACTGCAGCAAACAAAACTTCACATTTATGCCTCGACTTCCTGTTCAGTGATGAATCCTCCCTGACAGTCATGACAGTGATCTGAAGGCTGAAATCAAGTGTGATCAAATTTTTCGATTCTCCATAATTTTCCCGTGATCTCGAGAAACAAAAGTTGTTTTCTTGTGATAAATTGACCCGTTATCTCGAGAAAACGAGCTTTGTTTTCTCGAGATAACAAAATAATTAACTCGTGATCTCGAGATAACAGCATTAAAAAAATAATTGCAAGCACGGCCGTTCTCGGCTTCCGTCCCGGTCAGCCGCTCCTGGGAAACAAAGACCGGCCCCTCCTCTTCCACGGGGGGCGGGGCCACAGGGGGCGGGGCCACGGGGGGCGGGGCCACAGGGGGCGGGGCTGAGTCTGAGCTGTTAGTGGTGCAGATGTGAAACTCCATACAGAGATCTGATCTGATCATGAACAGTTTTGCCTCCAGGACCCAGACAGTCTGCCTAAAAAAGATCAGCCATTTTGGATTTTTTTTTTTTTTAATCTTCAAAAATCTGCCCTTCATCCCAACAGCCGTCAGTATCTTCAACAAACAATGAAAGACATTTGCATACTGTCATATTTGCACGTTGCCACATGCACTTTTACCTCTAATCTTAACCCTTATGTCTATTTATTTGTTTTTCTGTGGTACGTCTTTTTTTCTATTTATATCTTTTTTTCTATTTATCTTTTTTTTCTAAATTTCTATTTCTATTCTACTCTATTCTCTTCTGTTCTATTCTACTCATGTCTTTTTTTCCCCCCTAAATAAAGACAATTTTCTGTCATGTTTCTGATAGACAATAAAGTTTCTAAATCTGAACCTGAAGTCAGAATGACGCCAAATTCGGTCTGCAGGCTTCTTGGAGTCTTTTCTTTGTTTGAAAGCAGCTAAAGAATCAGTCAAGTAAAATAAACGTATAAAACTGAGCGGCTTCCTGCAGCAGGACAGCAGCTGAAGCTCAGTGAGAGCTGAAGGTTGTCGGTTCGAATCCCAGCTGCCGCTGTGAGCTGTTTCCATGTTGATGCTGAATCAGAAACAGCAGCAGCTTTCTGTCTGATGCAGAGAGACAGAGGGTATTTACACAGATAAGGCTTCACCAGGTGTGTGTGTGTGTGTGTGTGTGTGTGTGTGTGTGTGTGTGTGTGTGTGTGTTTCCACGAAGAAGAGTGATTGCCTGGTTTATGGCTCGATCAGAGAACACCTGACACACACACACACACACACACACACACACACACACACACAGTGACACGCCTGCGCTGTGTGAACGTCTTTTACCTTTTCTGTCCAAAGCTCAAAGTTCAGCTGACAGACGGAGAGACGCCGCTCTCTCCGGTCCAGAAACAGGAATATTTTTCTCTCGAGTCGCAAAAAAGCTTCGCTGTGCTGCCGAAACCACAGAAGAAGAATCTGAACGCAGTTTTGGAAAAACAAAAAACCCTCTGTCCGGATCTGGATCTGCTCCACAGACGCAGATGGATTGCACCTGAAGACGATCGAGGAGGCAGATCAACGTCATCCACCGGCCGGCGGCCATCTTGGAGAAGACAGACAGGTGTGTTGGTCAAACATGTCTGCTTCCTTATTTCAGCTGGAAATACACTTCTGTCTGTCAGAACAGGAAGAGTCCGTCCTGAGACACGAGTTTGTCTCTTCTTCTTCTTTTTCTTTACCTTTAAGCCATTTGATCCCCTCACACCCCCGGGCTAACCTGCAGCAGGCTAACCAGTGTTAGCCTGCTCAGTTAGCCGCAGGATGACATCCAGTTTCTCTCTGAGTGCCTCCGTCACCTGGTTTGTTCAGTCCTGACCTGAACTGAGACCGCATGGTGAGTCCAGGTCAGTCCTGCAGTGTGAAAGTCTCCCAGCTGTAAGGAAACAGAACCTGAACTGAACTGAACTGACAGGAATCAGAACTGAATTCCATGAAATTCCACTTCTGACAGAGTTTGTCTCGACTCTAAACATTATGAATCAAAACATTATGAATCAAAACATTATGAATCAAATAAAAGACAGTTCAACAAATCAAACACATTCAGTCATAATGTGGATTACCATCACATGTTCTGTATCAAACACCAGCTGAAAGGCTCCTTTAACATGTGCCAACATATTCAGTATTGATAATATATTGATAATATATTGATAATATATAACTGTGGAATATCTGATATGTGGGAAGAAAAAACAAAATAAAAACATGGAATTTCACAGAATTTCATTGAATTGAAGGATCAGGCCGATGTGTTTTAATACATTTCTTACCATCAACAAATCCTATGAAAATAACAAAATCAACAATGTGTTTGCTCTGCTCTCATTACTTTCCCACTTCCCACGTTCCGTTTTTACCCGTCAACCCAGAAGTCATTGGCTCCAACTGTAAACTAAAAACCTTTAAATTCAGCTCACAAAGACATAGTTTACATTTTAAAAATCTCTAACTGTTACCATGAAAAGTCAGGCTGTTGTAGTTATTACCAAATCAAATTCAAACGGGAACAAATTCTTCATTACGCCGGGGGACTATTTTCTGTGCTACGGAACTACTTTCCTGAGATGGAAAACGTGTTTACAGCCGGCTTATTAAGTTGTTTGAGGAAAAAGTGGTCCGGCCCGGTGCATGGTGATGATGAAATATGTTGCAGAGCAGCAGCATGGCTCTGTGACGGGTTTTTAATCGATTTTTAATACAATGCAGTTCTATGGCTGCTGGGACATGGCTGCACTGGGACCAGATACATGGACCAGACTTGTTAGCAAAACAAAATCATTGCTGATTTGTTATTTTCATAGGATTTGTTGACGGTAAGAAATGCATTAAAAAACCGGCCTGGTCCTTTAAATTCAACTTCCTGAAATTCTATTTAAATTCCAATTCTGTTTCCTGATGTTTTTTCAAATTCCAATTCCTCAGTTGAATTGGAATCGATGAGTTCCGTCATGAATTGACCTCTGACCCTGACTGCCATCTGATCAGTTTGGGCTCATGTCTGTGATCGGAGAAATCACATTTGTTTTCCTTTGTGTTCATTGGTTCCTCTGCTGTCGGATCAGTTTTGCAGATTTACATTGAAGCCGATTCTCACGCCGCAAAAAAAAACCCTCCATGTTAACGAGTCGCCTAGTCTCATATTCAGCCTTCATGTCTCTTTGCTGTTAAACAGTAGAAACACTGTGCAGGGAGGAGAGATATCAGGAGTTTTCTAGAAATGAAACAAGTCAATGTGTTGAAACCAGTCAGAATCAGACAGATCAAAGAAAATGACTCTTGATTCTACTGAATTCTTCAAACAAGTTGATTTTCATTGGAAACAAGTGAAATTATCAAACAACACTGGCAGATTCTTTCACTTATTTTAAGAACATTATGATTTTAGGACTCAATAACAGACTGAATGACTGATGAATCTCAGATCCATACAGTCTGTAGCTTATTACAGGTCTAAACCAATCAATACCAGGTGAAACTCTTCTATAAATCAATTCAGTCTCCATACTGAGTGAATGAAGCAGCAGTCCAGATCCAGATCAGAAGCCCTGACCGGGCTTCAGACCCTGTGACATCACAAATATCTTTTATTACCTTTATCACCTGATCAGTGTTCAGCTGTTCACGGGTTAAAAATGACAAAAGAAACATTGATCTGTTGAACTTTTCTATCAGAATGAGCGACTCATCCTGCAGGAGGGGGCGGAGCCTAACATTTCATCCAATCAAATCTTGATAACCATCAAAATTTCTATTTCTGTTCTACTCTAGTCTATTCTACTCTGCTGCCCTCTGTTCTATTCTACTGTCCTCTGTTCTATTCTACTCTATTCTACTCTACTGTCCTCTGTTCAACTCTACTGTCCTATGTTCTATTTTACTCTGTTCTATTCTACTCTACTGTCCTCTGTTCTATTCTACTGTCCTCTGTTCTACTCTAGTCTATTCTACTCTACTGTCCTCTGTTCAACTCTACTGTCCTCTGTTCTATTCTACTCTGTTCTATTCTATTCTATTCTCTTCTACTCTACTGTCCTCTATTCTACTCTGTTCTATTCTATTCTATTCTCTTCTACTCTGCTGCCCTCTGTTCTATTCTACTGTCCTCTGTTCTATTCTACTCTATTCTACTCTACTGTCCTCTGTTCTATTTTACTCTGTTCTAGTCTATTCTACTCTGCTGCCCTCTGTTCTATTCTACTGTCCTCTGTTCTATTCTACTCAATTCTACTCTACTGTCCTCTGTTCTATTCTACTGTCCTCTGTTCAACTCTACTGTCCTCTGTTCTATTCTACTGTCCTCTGTTCTATTCTACTCTATTCTACTCTACTGTCCTCTGTTCTATTCTACTGTCCTCTGTTCTATTCTACTCTATTCTACTCTACTGTCCTCTGTTCTATTCTACTGTCCTCTGTTCAACTCTACTGTCCTCTGTTCTATTCTACTGTCCTCTGTTCAACTCTACTGTCCTCTGCTCTATTCTACTCTGTTCTATTCTATTCTACTCTACTGTCCTCTGTTCTATTTTACTCTGTTCTGTTCTACTCTATTCTACTCTACTGTCCTCTGTTCTATTCTACTCTATTCTATTCTACTCTACTGCCCTCTGTTCTACTCTACTGTCCTATCTTCTATTCTACTCTGTTCTATTCTCTTCTATTCTACTCCACTGTCCTCTGTTCTACTCTACTGTCCTCTGTTCTATTCTATTCTATTCTCTTCTATTCTACTGCCCTTTGTTCTACTCTACTGTCCTCTGTTCTATTCTACTCTGTTCTGCTCTATTCTATTCTATTCTATTCTACTGTCCTCTGTTCTGTTCTACTGTACTCTATTCCATTCTACCATTCTGTTCTACTCTGTTCCACGTCGGAGGCGGAGAATATTCCTCCACAACCACTTCCTCCATATCTCATTAATATTCAGATAAGCCCCTCCCCCTGATGCCTCCCGCTCAAACTTCCTGTTTCATTCAGAAATGTGTCAGATCACACTCTCATCACTCTTCAGGCTCTTTGTTATCAGACCATGATGTTAAATCTCATTCCTCCTCCAGCTCCACATGTCGGATTTTCACCCAAAGTTAATATTTCTTCCACATCACCAACTGGTTTCTCATTTTCCTGACTGGGCCTGAGATCTGCCTGTTCACCTTCCTCACACTTTAATCTTTTTATCTGATTATCTAAACAGCACATGGACAAGCTACGGTGGCCCTGAAGTGTGAAACACAATGACACTTCACAAAACAAATGAACAAAACCGAAAATGTTGTTGGGTTTTCAGTTTTAAGTTGTTTTGTGAAATGTTGTGTTTTACACTTCAGGCCCTTCAGCCACAAATCAGATCTCTATCTGTTCAGGTTCCATCAGAGCTTCAACACTGGACCAAGGTCTGGTTCTGTCTAAACAGGAAAGGAGCTCTCCAGTTCCTCCGTGTTGTTTGATTGGTCGAGTGAGGAGGGTCTGCTGATTGGCCACAGAGTCTGAACGCGTTACGTGAATCAAGTTCATGTTCGTTTGTTTCTACAGACCAACATGATCAGTTATTCCAATGATGTGTGGAATAACTGATCAATCAGTTGATCCATGCGGAAGTTAGATGGCTTTTCATGATAAGCCCCGCCCACTACCGCCCCCCCCCCCCCTTTGGCCAATCAGTGTGGAAAGTTAATCAGTCCTTCTTTGTCCCATAACCAACCTTTCCACAAAGTTTGGTGCAAATCCATTTATAAGTTCTGCTGACAGACAGACAGACTCTCTGACCTCCTGCCACTGCTTTCAGTTTTATTATTAGATTTTCATAAAGGCATTAACTTCTGTTTTTGTTTTTTTTCCTCATATAACTCACACCAGTCTGACACTAGAAACTAGGATTTCTACTTCTGAAACTGTTCAGCTGGTGAATCTCCTCTGGTTTCACATTCTGGTTGCTCACATTATGTTTCAGTGATTATGTTACCGGTTCTTTTATATTTATTTGCATCTGATGCTCATTCATTCATTCAACCTTTATTTAGATCTCAGAGATCATTGAGGGTAAACCCTCATTTACCCTCATTTACAATGATGCCGAGAGTACAGAGTAAAATACTCATACAAATAAACAACCAACGAGAAAACAAATAAACAAACAACAACAGAACACAACCAAACACAGTTAAAAACATCCATGAGTGGTCCAGTTTGCAATTATGGTTTTAAATTGACCCAAATGTACAATTGTGTCCAGTTTCAATGCAAAGTGTTCAGCTGTGTGCAGCACAGTGTTTGTAGGCGGGACTTTGAGCATTAGCCAATCACTTGAACGAGTTGAATAGTGACTATAGGACCAATTTAATAAAGAAGTAATATATGATGGCAAGTTGCCATTAATGGCTTTATAAATAAAGAGAAACCGATGTCTGTCACGTCTTACTGTTAGAGATGCACCACCCAAGCTTTTCATACAAGAAGCAATGAGTGATAAACTGATGCTCATGTGAAAGAGTCTCCCTGTTTTCAAAGCAGAGAGACGGTTGGATCAGTGAAGAGTCTGAAACTCTGCTGCTTTTCAGAGGAAGTGAGGCAGCATGGAGGCTGCAGGCCGGCTGCCGCTGGACGTCCTGGGAGAGAACGAGGCGCTGCAGCAGTTCTTCAACGGTGAGACGCTTCCTGCATCACATTACAGCTCCTGTTCACTACATGTTAGATATATATACTAAATCACTGGTTCTCAACGTGCGGTCCGAGTACCACCAGGGGTCCTTGAGGGGGTTCCAGGGGTTCATTTACAAGAAGTGAACTCAACCAGAGAATGTAGGAGAATGTCTGTTCTGATCATAGTTTCTCTTTGATCTCTCTGCCTGCAATACAGACAGTCATGGAGCTCTGGACAAAATCATATCTAACAGCAGTGATGGAAGAAGTACTGAGATGTTTTACTGCAGTAAAAGTATCAATACAACAAAGTAAAGATACTCCATTACAAGTAAAAGTCCTGCATTCAAAATCTTACTTGAGTAAAAGTACATAAGTATTGGCAGCAAAATGTACTTAGAGTATCAAAGTAAACGTACTCATTATGCAAACTGTCCCCATTTAGAGAGTTATATTTTTCATAAATTATTGGAATATTAATACTGATTTATTGACATACATGTACATGTAAGCAGCATTTTAAAGTTGTCAACGTGAAGCTAATCTTAACAATTTAGCTATACTTTTGGGTAGTCTAATCTATAACAATGCTATTTTATAGTTATTTTATAAAGATGATCAAATGTTTTAAATATAAATGATTGATCCGAAAAGTAACTAGTAACTATAGCTGTGAAATAAATGTAATGGAGTAAAAAGTACAATATTTCCCTCTAAAATGTAGTGGAGTATAAGTACAAAGTAGCATAAAATCGAAATACTCAAGTAAAGTACAAGTACCTCAAAATTGTACTTAAGTACAGTACTTGAGTAAATGTACTTAGTTACTTTCCACCACTGTCTAACATTAAAAATATGTGGGTCACATGGGGGTCCGTGGCCCTAATGTGGACCACATTAGGAGTCCTTGGTATGAAACAGGTGGAGAATCAGTGGCCCGTCTGTTCCTCCTCCAGCTCTCTGCAGCTGTCCACATCTTCCAGTGAATTTTACATTAAATTAGAAAGTAAACAGTCAAACATTAAGGGCAGTTTAAGGAGGTTCAGATGGGATCTCCTCCATTAATAACTCCATAATATTAAGGGGATTTTGCATGAATTAAGGGGTGAATGAATGTAAATTAAAGGTTATTTTAAAGGGATTACTGGTTCGTAGAGAAACCCAAACAGGCATCAGCTGTTCTGATTTGCTGTGGGAGTCGACAGAGTTGAAAATAAAGTGTGAAGAGTCAGCAAAGAAAGACGAGAAACAGACTGAAGATCCAGCAGGGAAACCGTTTCTCTCCTTTCTGTTTAATCGTTTTATTATTGAATCCTCCATGTTCTGCCTGCAGACAGTGAGGAACAAACAGTTTTATATTCATCAGCTACCAGTGGGTTAACAGGCCATGGCTCTCACACACACACACACACACACACACACACACACACACACACACACACACACACACGCATACTGTAAATGAGATAATCGTCCTTGACCGTATAACAACCAGAAGAAGATAAGGAACCAGATAACACACACCAGCTCACCCTGTGTGTGTGTGTGTCTGTGTGTGTGTGTGTGTGTGTGTGTGTCTGTGTGTGTGTGTGTGTGTGTGTAGGTCAGGATGTGAGTGGTGTGTTAGAGAGCTCAGTTGCCGTGGATACCAGCATCCTGGAGCAGTACCTGAGCAATGACATGGACCCCAACAGTTTGTAAGTCACACACACACACACACACACACACACACACACACACACACACACACACACACACACACACGATACGACACAAAACAATACAAAATGATATGAAACGATTCAATTCAATTTGAGTCGATACGAAACAAAACAAAACAAAACAAAACACTGCAAAACAAAACAAAACGAAACAAAAAGAAACAATCTGTTACGAAACAATACAACAAAGTCTGACTGTGCAGAATTATTTATTTCTGAGACACAAATCTTTCTAGCGATGCCATTGGCTGCTAGAATGTAAGATAAGATAAGCTGAGATAAGATGAGAAGCACTTTATTGATCCCCTTGGGGAAATTCAGGAGCCACAGCAGCAACTGACAAACTGACGAGCTGATATCACCATTCATGTTCCTGACAGCAGAATAACATGGAGCTGATATCACCATTCATGTTCCTGACAGCAGAATAACATGGAGCTGATATCACCATTCATGTTCCTGACAGCAGAATAACATGGAGCTGATATCACCATTCATGTTCCTGACAGCAGAATAACATGGAGCTGATATCACCATTCATGTTCCTGACACAACAGACAGACTGACACATTCTGTATTGAGATGTATTGAGTTTCAATATATCGTCCCTTCTTTACCTGTAATGGTTTAAAACAGTTTGTTTCAGTGTTGTGCCGTCAATCATTTTGGTCTTTTGTAAAGACACTTCAGTTCAGAGCTGAATTTAAAGACTCGTCCCAAACAATTTCATAGAAATTATCTTGAGTTACTCAAAGTTTTCTGTCACTTTACATGAAGCAGTGTGACGCTTCTTAAGCACATTATAATATTACAATATTTACATTCCACTACATGTACAGAACTGAGGGAGCTGTTTACCAGATACTGACACTTCAGACCAATCAGCTCTCACATGTTTGTTTGTTTGTTTTTTCCCAGCATGCTCCCTGAGTCTCCTCCTGACTCGAGCTCGGAGGCCTGCTCGCCTCCTCAGGTTCCAGGTGTGTTGTTGTTGTTTTAGATCTTGGTTTGTCAGGAAGTGACGGGAACGTTTTGTTGAACTGCACATCTGAACCGACTGGTGGATCATTCAGAAGTGTAAACCAGTAGAAGAAGAGGAAGTTAAACCAGTTAGGGAGAGAAAGGCAGATATTTTATTGGTTGGAGTTTTTATTTATTATTATTATTTTTATTTACGCCTCCTTGTACAGTATGATGTCACCATTAAAGATACAGTGTTTTCCAGGAAGAAAAAGTGATAAGATTTTGATATGAAAATTCAAGAAAATAACAATTCTGAACATTTTTTGGTGTTTATTGTTGGCTAGGTGTTGGTATAGTGTAGTTATATAGTGGTAGTTGTTTTTAAGTTACCATAGTGATACTAGCTAACTAGCGTAGTTGCTACTTGGCATTGAGCGCAGTATTGCAGCCATGTGGTAGCTAGTTAGCTACTAGCATGAATGAAGCGAGCTAGTGGCAGTGTCACAGCTGAGCTCTTCAGTTCAAAGTGTTTCTTCTTCCCAAACATGCTGCTGAGCTAACGCGGCTAACAGATAGCTGCTAACAGATAACAGCAGCGCCTCGAATGCCCCGCCCATCACACATGACATCATATCCTTTTTCATCATTGGTAACTTGCTGGGCAGAATCGGACGTGACGGCCTTGAGGCAGAAAACCTGTGAACCAATCACACGACAGCTAATGCACTTCTCTGTTGCCAGACTTCCACTACGATCCTCCTCATTGGTCCAACCGGCCGACCAACCAGGAAGCGTTCCAGCCGCCTCCCGCCGCCTCGTCGTCCTGCCGCTTTAAGGACCGAGGCCCCGCCCCTGCCTCGGGCCCCGCCCCCGGCCCCGCCCCCGCCTCAGGCCCCGCCCACCCTGAACTGCTAACCCACGCCCAGCTCCGCAGCATGGGGCTCACTAACACCCCCGGCCCCGGCCCCGGCCCCGGCCCCGGCCCCGCCCCCCACACACACCGGCACACACACCACTCACCTGAACACACACACTTCCTGAGTCCGGAGAGCTACGCGCAGGTTTACACCCCCCCCACCCCCCCCGTCCACGAGCCCCTCCCCCTGCCCCCCTCCTCGCCCCTCCCCCCTCCCCCTCACCCGCCCTCCCCGGACAGCTTCCCCGGACCCCGCGGCGGCTCGGCCCCGGTCCCGCCGCCCCCCCACGCCCGCCCGCCGGCCTCCGCTCCCGCACGGCATCCTGGGTAAGACGCCGCCGGTCACTCAGACGTTTAGCTTCGGTCAGGCCGTCCGGTCCGAAGTCTGAAGTCTCTCCGTCCGTCCCGCAGGAAGAAGAGGAGGAGGTCCGGGTCCGAGGAGCCGCCCGGAGGAGCCGACGCCTCCTGCTGCGACGGGGGCGGCGGCCCGGGACCCTACCAGCTGCTGACCTGGGACCAGTACAGACCGGACCGCTGGAGCGAGCTGTACGACAGCAGCTTCCACACACTGTGAGTACAGACAGCAGACAGGAGATCAGCCCACAACATTATCCTCACTTTCAATTTTGTATCAAATCATTTGCAAACAGCCAATCGTAGCTGACAAGAGATTTTAGAGAAATTGTTTTTAAGGTCACACTGTTCATGAACTAATTTTTACTAATGCATTTACTAACATGAATTAAACATGAATAACAACATTAACAAAGATGAATGAATGAATGAATGAAACTTTATTTATATATCATAGTCATAGCAAGTCAAACATCAAATGCTAAATAAATCAAAAGTGCTGAACATAAAAAGTGAGAATAAGAGTAAGTTAAAAAAGAACATGAGTTTAAATATACAACATGGAAATGAATAAATATAATATAATAAAACTAATAATAAAATAAGAAATAAAAAATAACAGTAAAAGTGCAAGTCGAAATAAGATCACTTCATGTTAAATGCACAGGAACAACTGCAATGTATTGTCTAAATTGAAAGTTGTTAATAAATGCATTAATGAACACTTAATGTAAAGTGTTTTAAAAATTCAGTAAGGTGTTAAAATATGTAATAACTTCATCACATGTCATTTCTACTGGCATTATTTCACCCATTTTAAAAACGATCAAACAGGATCACATTATGTTTCACCATAAAAAAAACAAACATTTGATGTGGAATGAATCTGAAAACCTGAAATGAGGATCAGCCTCTTGTCTCTGTGGCTGCAGGCCGCCTCCTGCCTACCATGTGGACACCGACAAGGGCTTCAGCTTCTCCGCGGCGGACGAAGCTTTCGTCTGCCAGAAGAAGAACCACTTCCAGGTCACGGTTCACGTCGGCGTGGCCGGAGAGCCGCGATACGTCCGGACCGCCGGCGGGCCGCAGGAGGTCGAGCGCTTCCTGCTCCGGGTGTTCGGGGTCAAGGTCAGATGATCAGATGAAACGCCGTGGATCTGTGTGGGGAAACTGAGCTGAAGTTCATCCAGATAATGTATTATGACAGAGAGGGACCTGTGTGAACTGTGAGGACTTCATTACCCAGAAGTCCTGTGCGGTCAGTCAGCTGTGTAGCACACGCTCGCTGCTTTTTAGGAGACACTTTTGGATTTGAGGCTGCCAAGTATACCCAGCTGCAGCCTGCGGAGCGGGGCGGGGCTACTGATCGACCCTGTAACCCCGCCCATTGATGATTTCATTGGTTTAGAGGTGGAAACAGGGGCGGGACTACAGATCGCCTGTAATCTAAACTGAGAAAGCAGTGCTTTGTTTACTTAGTGGTAGTTATTCAATTTAGTTTCCTACCGTACAAATATTCACATAACATGCTTTTAAACATTAGCTGGCAGTAAACCCACAAACCTGGTCTGGGATTTAGTTTCTCTTCACTGTTGTCAGTTTGTTGTTGGGAGGAAACAGGAAGTGCAACGATAACAGGTCTGTGCTCTTCCTGTCTCCCTCCTCCCAGCTGGAAGCCCCCGCCCACCAGGTGACCATAGAGCAGTCCCAGTCCGACCGCAGCAAGAAGCCCTTCCTCCCCGTCAGGTAGGTAACCGTGGCAACAGCCCTGCCAGGTTCCAGGTTCGAACGCTGAAAAATGTTAAAATATATATAACCCCCCCCCCCCCCACAGGGTCAGTCTGCCCGGCGACAAAATCACCAAGGTAACGCTCGGCCGGCTGCACTTCAGTGAGACGACCGCCAACAACATGAGGAAGAAAGGCAAACCAAACCCTGACCAGAGGTGAGAGAGTGTGTGTGTGTGTGTGTGTGTGTGTGTGTGTGTGTGTGTGTGTGTGTGTGTGTGAGCAAGTAGATGAATGAATGAGTGACCAGTGGGTGAGGAGAACTACCTGC
>NW_027282091.1:67500-121810 GCF_046629955.1 Centroberyx affinis | reverse complement strand
TATATGAAGTATGTATAGAATGTATATGTGTGTATATATGTAGTATATGTATGGGGCTTGACTGTGATAAAGGGCTATACTATCTATTACTATCTATTTTACTTGATTTTATGCATTCTATGTACTCTATTTCTTAACTTCTTTAACTTTATTTTTATTATTATTCAGTGGGTTTTATTTTATGCTCATTCTATGTCTATTTTCATGCATGTAATTTCTCTGTCGTAAAGCACTTTGAGCTGCATTTCTTGTATGAAAGGTGCTATACAAATAAAGTTTATTATTATTATTATTATATTACAGTGATGTTCATATCTCTCTATACCTGCCTAAATAACTCTCACATGTCCAGCTTATTCAAAATTCTGCAGCTCGGATTCTAACTGGCACCAAACATAGAGACCATATTACCCCAATCTTAGCACATCTGCACTGGTTACCAGTTAGATTTAAAATTGATTTTAAGATTTTACTGATTACATTTAAAGCATGGCAAGATCTAGCCCCTATATTGCTGACACCTTTATCAGCCAGAGCACAGCCTGCGACCCTCAGGCCCTTTTGTCTGTTCCACAGTCTAGGCTCAAGACTAAAGGTGACTGCGCTTTCTCTATTAGAGCCCCTAGACTTTGGAATGACCTGCCTGAAGAAGTTAGGCTGGCTACATCAGTTTCATCTTTTAAATCCCTTCTAAAAACAACAACTTTTATACATAGACTTTATGTGAATTTTGTAATTGTGTTTCTCATTGTGTTACTTGTTTTTTACTTACTTAGTTATTTATTATTGTCTCTTTTGGGGACAACTTGTATTGTTCAATCTGTTTTTCATTGTATCTCTGTTTGCTTTCCAGTTTATCTCTTGTTTCATTCCTATTTTTCATTTCTTTATCCTTTTTTTAATTCAACTTGATTTTATTTGTTTAATTGTGGTATTTTACATCACTGTCTCTTTGGGTTTCATTGTATGTAAAGCACTTTGTAAACATTGTTTTCAGAAATGTACTATACAAATAAGGTTATTATTTTTATCATTATTGTTATTATTATTATTATCATTATTGGCATCTGCCTTTTTTCTATGATGTGACTTTTCATTCTTCATGAAGGATATACATTATATCTCGTAAGTTCTCATATGTTTTCTGTTCTCAACTTTTTCAGAAACATTTTCCCCTCAGTGAAATTACTTTTTACATTTGCAAGTGGTTTCCTATGCACTGGCTGCCCCATGTTGCAGTGCTGTATCTGTTGTAATTTATGGCAGTGGTGCATCCTGTGTTTCTCCTCCAGTATAAACCACTGAGATACAGGATGGCTTTCTCTGGCTCGGCCTGGGTGGTCACTATTTGATTCTCCATGTATTACACTGTGGTGTGATAAACTATTTTGTTTTTGTGAGTGAATGTCTGTTCTTTATGTCAGTGATGCGATGGGATGGTGATGGGAAAGGGAGAGGGGTAACAACATGAAGAGAACAGCTTTTGATATAATCTTATTGATCATGGTGTCATTTGTGGGAACATACCTCACTTGGTGTGTTGTTATTATTGCCGCTCAACGACACTTAGATTCATATGATGCACGCTTATGAACATTTGCATGTTCATCACTGTGGTCACTGGGTTTGTCCAGCCGCTCCTCTACCTCCAAAAGACTGGGAAACTGACTTGCAATAAAGCTACATGAGCCTATGCACATGGTGAGCTTCACAGGATTATAATGGACAGGCATTCATCATAGTATGGCAGGTACACCAAAGTGAACAATGGCTCTTCATATTTTTTCTAAACATAATAACGTAAGATAGTGGGGTCATGTTCTTTGGCTCCAGAATGAGGATAGCTGGATAAGTGATAGCACATACAGTAGGTAGGGCAACACCAGACTTGTGAAACCTGTCCACATTATCCAAAATTTAGAAGTGCTGTTCACCACTGTAGCCCAAAGACTGCTTTCCATAATTACCAGCGCTTTTTTTTGTCAGACAGGTAGTATCCATAAACTGTTAAGAACTAAGTTAGACTATGAATAGAAGCTAAGATAAATGGTTATTAGATGCCAGTCACACTGGCCAGCTAGGCTAGTGCACAAAACCTTTAAAAGGGCCGTATTAAAAGAATGGGCTGTTTGGCATGTCAGGATTTACAGTTATAGTCATATAGAGTTACAGTCATAAATCCATTCGTTTTTGAAGGCAGTTTCATTATCTCCAGTTATCACACCACAATTGAACATAGTCTTCAATTGGGACACCTACCCAAACAACTTCACCCACATTCAGTTTGTGATGTTGAATTATAGAGCACATCATTTATAATGACTTCTTGCATGGACAGAAATTGAAATGAAAGATGGAAATGTGACAACAAATAAGCAGTGTCAAGTCTGAAACAAGCACCGACAGACTCAGGGGGTTTTCATACCTAGTTCGTTTGGAGCCATTATTTGGGACCCTGGAACGAAACCGAATTCCTCTAATGTCAAGAGGAAGTTCCATACCCTAGGCACAACCACAGCGAAAGCACGATCACCCTTTGTCTTGAGTCTGGACCGAGGAATCACCAGTAGCCCCTGGACCGAGGACCTTAGAGACCGAGCAGGAAGGTGTGGGGACAAAAGTCCTGTAATAAAGGCCAGAGCTTGGGCGTGCAATGCCTTGTAAGTGATCAGCAGGATTTTGAAATCAATCCTGAATTTAATAGGTAGCCAGTGGAGCAAGGCCAATGTGGGTGTGATTTTTTTTATTTATTTAACATTTATTTAACCAGGTTAGTCCCATTGAGATCAAAGATCTCCTTTACAAGGGAGACCTGGCCAAGAGGGCAGCAGCATAGTCACAGTAAAAACAATAAACAACAGATAAAGTTACAACATTAAAACTTGCTCACATAAAAACACTTGCACACCGACAAGGTAGACTGCAATGATTTCACCAGAGCTTTAAACTCATCCAGTGTAACAAGGGCTTGAAGTTGCAGTTGACATTGTAATTTATTCCAAGCATTAGATGGCGAAAACCTAAATGCTTTC
Source organism: Centroberyx affinis (assembly GCF_046629955.1). Lineage (NCBI taxonomy): Eukaryota > Metazoa > Chordata > Actinopteri > Beryciformes > Berycidae > Centroberyx > Centroberyx affinis. The sequence continues at coordinate 118,778 of NW_027282091.1, read as the reverse complement.
TTGCCCAGTTCAGATCGTACTTTGGGGACCACAAATTGCAGAGTATGCATAGATCGAAGTTAGTGACTTCCATATTTCCTTGTTAAAAGACAAGACAAATAGGAAGGAGTAATACCCAGAATGGTTCTGTAAATAAACACATACCAATGACTGAGACGTCGGGCACATAAAGATGTCCAGTTAACTTTAGAATAGAGTACACAATGGTGAGTAAGGGGACCACATTTGGTGATGAATCTCAGTGCCCCATGGTACACACTATCCAGCCTGCTAAGACAATTAGCAGAAGCATTCATATACAACACATCTCCATAGTCAATAATGGGCAAAAAGGTTGTTTCCACCAATTTCTGTTTGACACAAAAAGAAAAGCAAGACTTGTTTCTGTCGTAAAATCCTAATAAGAGTTTCAGTTTTTTTACCACATATTGAATGTGCTCCTTAAAAGACAAGTGGTCGTCAATTAAAAATCCTAAATATTTAAAAGTAGATACCAACTCAATTTGTTGACCATTTCTTGTTAAAATTTTCTCAGACAGTGCCGATCTTGCAGTTTTTGAAGTAGTGAAAAACATCACAACATTTTGTCTTGTCTGCATTTAGAACAAGTTGCAGATGACAAAGTTGTTCTTGTACTCTATCAAATGCAAGTTGTAAATTCTGAAAGGCCTCAGCAGGAGTGGGTGCTGCACAGTATATGACAGTGTCATCAGCATAGAAATGAAAAGTTGAGTTTGGAATATTCTGTCAATGTAAATAGTGAATAATAATGGACCCAGCACCGAACCTTGAGGGATGCCCTTTTTCACTTGCAACACCTCCGAGGAAGAGCCCTCTATCTGGACAGCCTGGGTTCTGCTTGTGAGATAATTTGCAAACCACCCAACTGCTTGTTGAGAAAGACCAATAGCTGAAAGACGTTTGATTAAAGTAATGTGATCAACAGTGTCAAATGCCTTTAAAAAGTCAATAAAGAGGGACAAACAACATTGTTTCTTGTCCAGAGCTTCAGTTATATCATTTTTGACCTTCATGGCAGCAGTAACAGTACTGTGATTTTTGCGAAAACCTGACTGAAATGGTGACAGAATAGAGTTGGTGGCCAGAAATTCTTTTACCTGTTCACTGACCAGGGATTCAAGCACCTTTGCCAGAACAGAGAGTTTAGATATCGGTCTGTAATTGTTTAAAATACTAGGGTCACCTCCTTTTAGGAGGGGAATAACAAGGGCAGATTTCCAGTCCAAAGGGATTTCATTTGAAGTCAAACTAAGATTAAAAATGTGACATAGTGGTCCAGCTATCATTTCAGCTGCCAGTTTTAGGAAGAGCGGCTCCAAGTTATCTGAGCCAGCTGGTTTTCTAGGATTAAGTTCTTTTAGAGCCCTCATGACCTCTGTTGTGGTAAAGGGAGTAAAGTTAAAAATCTGAGTATTGTCAATGGCTATTTCAGGAGTTAGCGATACTTCAGTAGTATTGTCAGTATTATACAGAAAACCAGAGGAAATAAAATGATTATTAAAATAATTCAGCATTTCTCTTCTATCACTTACTCTGAGACCATCAACAAGTATACTAGGTGGAAGATTGATTGAGTTACAGCGAGCAGACAAAGATTTGATGGTCTTCCAGAACTTCTTTGGGTTCTTGAGGCTTTCTATTGTTGTGGATAAATAAAATTCTGATTTTGCTTTACGAAGGAGAGAGGTAAATTTATTTCTCAATTGTCTAAAATTCAGCCAGTCTGCTTCTAATCCTGACTTGCGTGCCCTGGCCCAAGCAGCATTACGCTCATGCAATACATCTGACAAATCCGTTGTAAACCATGGATTATCACATCCTTTAACTCTAAATTTACGGAAAGGGGCATGTTTATTCACTATACTCAAGAAGCTTTTGTGGAAATATTTCCAAGCCAGTTCAACATCATCGAAAAGAGCAATTCTATCCCAATTAAAAAGATACAAGTCATGCAGAAAAGCTTGCGTCTCAAATAATTTCATATTACGTTTTTCAACAAAACGAGGCTTACTTTTAGGAATCCTTGTGTCTCGTACTACTGCAATCACACAATGATCACTCACATCGTTGGGGAAAACACCTGATCCAACAAATTTAAAAGGCATATTTGTTAAAATTAAGCCAATGAGTGTAGATTTCTGAGGGCATTTGGGATTTGGTCTTGTAGGTGAGTTAATTAATTGTGTAAAATTTAAAGATCAAATCAAATCACCAACCAACACTATTTCATTGTATTTCAGTTGTGACAGAAGCTTCACTAGAGTCGATAGTGAGTGACTAGGGGCAGATGGAGGCCTATAACACCCCACTAACATAATATGGTGGTTTCTGGATAATTCAATTTCAAGTGCTAACAGTTCAAGTTCTTTACTTACTGACTCAGAAAGCACTAATTTAACATCAAAGTTCTGCTTAATGTATATGGCCACTCCACCACCTTTTCTTTGTCGATCAGTACGATAGACATTATAGCCATTAATGTAAATATCTTTATCCTGCACAGATTGTTTCAGCCAAGTTTCAGATAAGACTACAATATCAGCATTTGTTGAGTCTATCCAGATCTTTATCATATCCAGTTTAGAGAGTAAACTCCGAACATTGATATGAATAATCCCAAGACCAGATCTAGCTTTAAAATCTGCAGGTGTAAAACATTGTGCAGGTGTGTCAGGGCCTGGATTAGTCTCAACATTTCCTGAGAGCAATAACAATAATACAACTAGAAATCCATGCTTTGTGTTACCATCTTTTGAGTCATCCTTTAGTCTACAAAAGAGTGTTCTCACCAAAGGGGAGGTTGCAGTAACAGTAAAAGAATCTTTCAAAACAAGAAAACAATAAGAATGAATGGACACTAAAATTGTATGCAGCCATTTTGTTTTGTCCAGAGTCACAAAATTCCTCAGTTGAGATGAAGTTGAGGTAATTTTGTAGCTGCCACTATGATGAAATGTTAAATTATCATAGTTGTCAAACTGTACATCTTGAAGTAACATAGCTTGTGAAGGGGGTTTACCAGACCCATTTGGGATACCAAAAGAACCACACAAAAAAATAAAACACAATATGATTTGTGACATGGAGAAAGGAGATGCTCCACTGTTTTACCACTTTTGATGATAACAGGCAAGGCTGATGGCTGAAGGATAGCAGTCAGGTCCAGTAACTAGAAGTTAGCAGACAAAGCTGATGGCTGGAGGCTTGCAGGCAAGGCCGATGGGTAGAGGCTAGCAGGCAAGGCCGATGGCTGGAGGCTACCAGGCAAGGCCGATGATTGAAGGCTAGCAGGCAAGGCCGATGGCTGAATGCTGGCAGGCAAGGCCGATGGTTGATGGCTACCCGGCGAGGCCGATGGTTGGAGGCTAGCAGGCAAAGCCGATGGCTGGAGTCTAGCAGTCAAGGCTGATGGCTGAAGGCTACCAGGCAAGGCCGATGGTTGAAGGCTACCAGATAGGGCTGTCTGCTACTGCTACTCCAACAGATGGATTGTAAATAGGCCAAAGCCTATAGTAATCCAGTGACATCTGACGAAAATATATCCACCAGAGATCCCACTTTGCAAAGAATTTGTTGATCTTGCAAAGTACCACTCATTCAGGCTTAAATGAATAAAATCTCATACATAAAAACACAAAAACTCAGACCTCAGGAAGAGACACACTTAACACAGAAATGACTTGGCTGCCATCTTGGATATGAGCCCTGCAACTGGATCTGCTAAGAAGTCTCGCAGTAGCATTCTGGAATAACTGCAATTGGTCATGTTAAGGCATGTAAAAAGGGCATTAGAATAATCCAGGCGAGAGGAACAGACGCCTGAATAATCATTTTGAGTTGTGTCTGAGGCACAACCCGCCTTAATTTAGCAATGTTCCTCAGCTGGTAGAAACAAGACCTAGTCAACAACTTCGAAATTCATAGTGTCAAAAATAACACCCAAGTTTTTACAGCTTAAAGGAATAGTTCACCCAAAAATGAAAATTCAGTCATTATCTACTCACCCCAGTTTGTTAGTCCATACAGCAGGCCCTGAGCTCCACAGCGGAATGGCGTAGAAGCCTTCTCCAAAACAATTGAAATTGCTGGGGACCTGGCTTCACGGTTCAAAGAATAACAGAAAATGACCATAAAATGGCTCCATGCAGCTCGTCCAGCATAATCCAAGTCTCCGGAAGCCAAATGATCCCAAAGTGACTTGAAAAGACCAACATTTACACCATTATTTAGAGAAGGTTTCTATGCCATTCCGCTGTAGAGCTCAGGGCCTGCTGTATGGACGAACAAATTTCACCCGAGTTTCAGCTGGCATGGGGGTGAGTAGATAATGACTGAATTTTCATTTTTGGGTGAACTATTCCTTTAAACGTGAGAATAGACCTTTGATCATTTAAAACTATTTTGCATGCAAAAGACAATGTAGGCCTACTTGTAAACATGAAAAAAAGCCTGAATGAATCTTCGTAATAACTAACAAACTAAACATCATATACATTCACTGAACGAAGATTATGAAAATAAAATGCACATTTCTCACTAGAAATGTTATTCAAAACGCATTTTAATGCCAAAACTATCTTCAAATATTGCATTTCCACTGAGAATAAAAGGAATGTCAGCCTTTTATTTTTCGCCGCAGAGAGAAAACTTGACAGTCACGTGACGTGGACGCAGACCAACGTAGCCAGTCCCTGCGGTGATCCAGCTTACCAATCGATGATAACAGCCTACTGAGCCAACTAGGAGGTAGAGTAGGGCCATGCTACCTCATATCTATGGTCCCGATAACGACCGATAACGGCCATTTATTCGGCTGATAACACCCGAAGCGGGTGTCCACAACATGTAGTCTGCCTTTCGGACTTCGTGTTAATTTCACAAAGTTTTATGAGATCACGTTGTCACGTCGTCCAATCCCTATGTTATATGATACTTTGTTTACTTTGTTATACAACAGCTGGTTTCCATTTTGCAGCCTGATCCCTGGTTGTTGTTGCTGCTGTGTATTTGTTTATATCAACACTGTACAAGGTGATAAGAGCAGACGAGGCTATCGGCACATCTTCTCAACTCTCCACTTCTCTGCTGCTTGGTCAGGTCTCCGGACACTGCAGAACTCCACATCAGGTTTGAATGCATTATTTGAGTTTTGTGTAACTTTGCTTTAAAGCAATAGGTTAAGCTTATGTTGAAAGTGACATTAAATTTCAAGTTGTTTTTCTTTAAGCACCACCTTTTAAAAATATATTATTTCTATATAACACAAGTCATCATGGTATGTCTGTAAGAATGTACTGTATGTATAGCTCTATCATATTTTTTTTTATTCTATTTCCTTTTTATCATTAATATGTCTTTTGAGCTGTGCAACGCAATGTGTGTTTATGCCTCTTAAAATTAACCTTTCACTTTATTATCAGTTATTTATCACTAATGACTAATCTGTTATTTTGTTCTCTTTTTTTTTCATTTTGACTGAATGTTCTATTCACCTTGCCTAAAACACTTTTTTGTTAACCAAAAAAAACAAAAAAACAAAACAGGATTGGACCTCTAAACGCTCTCTCTCTCTCTCTCTCTCTCTCTCTCTCTCTCTCTCTCCTCTCTCTCTCTCTCTCTCTCTCTCTCTCTCTCTCTCTCTCTCTCTCTCTCTCTCTTCTCTCTCTCTCTCTCTCTCTCTCTCTCTCTCTCTCTCTCTCTCTCTCTCTTTCCAGTCACAAAATGAACAGCACCTCTGCAGAAAATGGCTCCACCAGCATCCTCCATGACATTCCACCTCATCTTGTGGTATTAGGCATGGTTGCATGTTCAGTCAGTCTCATCCTCGGTCTTCCTTTAAATGGTTATATCCTGTGGCTGATATTGACCAAAGCCAGTGGGACAATGGCCTCAGAGTTCTTTTCTCTCAACCTAGCTGTGTCTGAGATTTTTTTCTGTTTATCTACTATATTTTTTATTCTTTTTGTGCAGCTTGAGTCAATCCTCTGCTTCCACACCTATATGTTCTTTATTAGCCTTATCTACACGGGTCGTCCTCTGTTCCAGTGCTGTATCTGTGTGGAGCGCTATGTAGGTGTGGTCCACCTGTGGTCTTTCTCCGGTATAAACCTCTGAGGTACAGAGTGGCCTGTTGTAGTGTTGCCTGGCTGATGGTCCTGGCTTCCTGCATCTATTCTGAGTTACATCGAATAAATCTATGTACCTGTACGGGTTCTTCGTCCAGAATTTGCTCCTCTTGGCAGTAATGTTTTTCTGCTGCCTCTCAGTCCTCAGGGCTCTGAAACGCCCGGGCCAGGGGAAGAGGAGACGGAGAGGAAGAGGGGCGACAACATAAAGAGAAGAGCTTTTAGAATCATTTTAGTGATTATGATTTCCATGTTCATTAACTTCTTGCTGTATATGATGCCTGTTCCACTGCAATGTTGTTTGGAATATCAGGAGTTTGCTGCAGCTCTGACCATTTCCAATTGCTTAGCCTTAACAACTGGGTTTGTCCAGCCCCTCCTCTACATTCACAGGGCTGGAAAACTGAGCTGCTGCAGGGATCCCTGAGAGAAGAACATAACAGAACTTTACAGTCCTTTCAACATGTAGGTTTGTTGAAAAAGAAAAACATATTCCCTTAAGTTTGATTTATCTTTACATTTTATGTTGAGTTGTGATACATTGTTAGAATACAGTGTCCTATTTGTTCTCATGCTCCTGTTTTTATTGAAACTGGGAGGGAAAAGCCAGAGGGAGGGAGCAATGATGTAAAGAGGAGCTTAAATAGTGGCACGGTGGCTCAGTGGTTATTACTGTCGCTGTTTCCTCCAATGGTCAGGTGAATTGAAGACTCTAAATTGCCCACTAGGTGTTTGTGTGTAGTATATAATATGATGTGTAGTATTTATATTGTGTAGTAAACAATGTATATGAAGTATGTATAGAATGTATATATGTATGTGTATATGTATGTATGTGTGTATATATGTAGTATATGTATGGGGCTTGACTGTGATAAAGGGCTATACTATCTATTACTATCTATTTTACTTGATTTTATGCATTCTATGTACTCTTAACTTCTTTAACTTTATTTTTATTATTATTCAGTGGGTTTTATTTATGCTCATTCTATGTCTATTTTCATGCATGTAATTTCTCTGTCGTAAAGCACTTTGAGCTGCATTTCTTGTATGAAAGGTGCTATACAAATAAAGTTTATTATTATTATTATTATTATATTATAGTGATGTTCATATCTCTCTATACCTGCCTAAATAACTCTCACATGTCCAGCTTATTCAAAATTCTGCAGCTCGGATTCTAACTGGCACCAAACATAGAGACCATATTACCCCAATCTTAGCACATCTGCACTGGTTACCAGTTAGATTTAAAATTGATTTTAAGATTTACTGATTACATTTAAAGCAGGCAAGATCTAGCCCCTATATTGCTGACACCTTTATCAGCCAGAGCACAGCCTGCGACCCTCAAGCCCTTTTGTCTGTTCCACAGTCTAGGCTCAAGACTAAAGGTGACTGCGCTTTCTCTATTAGAGCCCCTAGACTTTGGAATGACCTGCCTGAGGAAGTTAGGCTGGCTACATCAGTTTCATCTTTTAAATCCCTTCTAAAAACAACAACTTTTATACATAGACTTTATGTGAATTTTGTAGTTGTGTTTCTCATTGTGTTACTTGTTTTTTACTTACTTAGTTATTTATTATTGTCTCTTTTGGGGACAACTTGTATTGTTCAATCTCTTTTTCATTGTATCTCTGTTTGCTTTCCAGTTTATCTCTTGTTTCATTCCTATTTTTCATTTCTTTATCCTTTTTTATTCAACTTGATTTTATTTGTTTAATTGTGGTATTTTTACATCACTGTCTCTTTGGGTTTCATTGTATGTAAAGCACTTTGTAAACATTGTTTTCAGAAATGTACTATACAAATAAGGTTATTATTTTTATCATTATTGTTATTATTATTATTATCATTATTGGCATCTGCTTTTTTCTATGATGTGACTTTTTATTCTTCATGAAGGATATACATTATATCTCGTAAGTTCTCATATGTTTTCTGTTCTCAACTTTTCAGAAACATTTTCCCCTCAGTGAAATTACTTTTCTTGCATTTGCAAGTGGTTTCCTATGCACTGGCTGCCCCATGTTGCAGTGCTGTATCTGTTGTAATTTATGGCAGTGGTGCATCCTGTGTTTCTCCTCCAGTATAAACCACTGAGATACAGGATGGCTTTCTCTGGCTCGGCCTGGGTGGTCACTATTTGATTCTCCATGTATTACACTGTGGTGTGATAAACTATTTTGTTTTTGTGAGTGAATGTCTGTTCTTATGTCAGTGATGCGATGGGATGGTGATGGGAAAGGGAGAGGGGTAACAACATGAAGAGACAGCTTTTGATATAATCGTATTGATCATGGTGTCATTTGTGGGAACTTACCTCACTTGGTGTGTTGTTATTATTGCCGCTCAACGACGCTTAGATTCATATGATGCACGCTTATGAACATTTGCATGTTCATCACTGTGGTCACTGGGTTTGTCCAGCCGCTCCTCTACCTCCAAAAGACTGGGGAACTGACTTGCAATAAAGCTACATGAGCCTATGCACATGGTGAGCTTCACAGGATTATAATGGACAGGCATTCATCATAGTATGGCAGGTACACCAAAGTGAACAATGGCTCTTCATATTTTTTCTAAACATAATAACGTAAGATAGTGGGGTCATGTTCTTTGGCTCCAGAATGAGGATAGCTGGATAAGTGATAGCACATACAGTAGGTAGGGCAACACCAGACTTGTGAAACCTGTCCACATTATCCAAAATTTAAAAGTGCTGTTCTCCACTGTAGCCCAAAGACTGCTTTCCATAATTACTGGCGCTTTTTTTGTCAGACAGGTAGTATCCATAAACTGTTAAGAACTAAGTTAGACTATGAATAGAAGCTAAGACAATTGGGACTCCTACCCAAACAACTTCACCCACATTCAGTTTGTGATGTTGAATTATAGAGCACATCATTTATAATGACTTCTTGCATGGACAGAAATTGAAATGAAAGATGGAAATGTGACAACAAATAAGCAGTGTCAAGTCTGAAACAAGCACCGACAGACTCAGGGGGTTTTCATACCTAGTTCGTTTGGAGCCATTATTTGGGACCCTGGAACGAAACCGAATTCCTCTAATGTCAAGAGGAAGACCGTTCCATACCCTAGGCACAACCACAGCGAAAGCACGATCACCCTTTGTCTTGAGTCTGGACCGAGGAATCACCAGTAGCCCCAGGACCGAGGACCTTAGAGGCCGAGCAGGAAGGTGTGGGGACAAAAGTCCTGTAATAAAGGCCAGAGCTTGGGCGTGCAATGCCCTGTAAGTGATCAGCAGGATTTTGAAATCAATCCTGAATTGAATAGGTAGCCAGTGGAGCAAGGCCAATGTGGGTGTGATATGAGCCCTGCAACTGGATCTGCTAAGAAGTCTCGCAGTAGCATTCTGGAATAACTGCAATTGGTCATGTTAAGGCATGTAAAAAGGGCATTAGAATAATCCAGGCGAGAGGAACAGACGCCTGAATAATCATTTTGAGTTGTGTCTGAGGCACAACCCGCCTTAATTTAGCAATGTTCCTCAGCTGGTAGAAACAAGACCTAGTCAACAACTTCGAAATTCATAGCGTCAAAAATAACACCCAAGTTTTTACAGCTTAAAGGAATAGTTCACCCAAAAATGAAAATTCAGTCATTATCTACTCACCCCAGTTTGTTAGTCCATACAGCAGGCCCTGAGCTCCACAGCGGAATGGCGTAGAAGCCTTCTCCAAAACAATTGAAATTGCTGGGGACCTGGCTTCACGGTTCAAAGAATAACAGAAAATGACCATAAAATGGCTCCATGCAGCTCGTCCAGCATAATCCAAGTCTCCGGAAGCCAAATGATCCCAAAGTGACTTGAAAAGACCAACATTTACACCATTATTTAGAGAAGGCTTCTATGCCATTCCGCTGTAGAGCTCAGGGCCTGCTGTATGGACGAACAAATTTCACCCGAGTTTCAGCTGGCATGGGGGTGAGTAGATAATGACTGAATTTTCATTTTTGGGTGAACTATTCCTTTAAACGTGAGAACAGACCTTTGATCATTTAAAACTATTTTGCATGCAAAAGACAATGTAGGCCTACTTGTAAACATGAAAAAATCCTGAATGAATCTTCGTAATAACTAACAAACTAAACATCATATACATTCACTGAATGAAGATTATGAAAATAAAATGCACATTTCTCACTAGAAATGTTATCAAAACACATTTTCATGCCGAAACTATCTTCAAATATTGCATTTTCCACTGAGAATAAAAGGAATGTCAGCCTTTTATTTTTCGCCACAGAGAGAAAACTTGACAGTCACGTGACGTGGACGCAGACCAACGTAGCCAGTCCCTGCGGTGATCCAGCTTACCAATCGATGATAACAGCCTACTGAGCCAACTAGGAGGTAGAGTAGGGCCATGCTACCTCATATCTATGGTCCCGATAACGACTGATAACGGCCATTTAATCGGCTGATAACACCCGAAGCGGGTGTCCACAACATGTAGTCTGCCTTTCGGACTTCGTGTTAATTTCACAAAGTTTTATGAGATCACGTTGTCACGTCGTCCAATCCCTATGTTATATGATACTTTGTTTACTTTGTTATACAACAGCCGATTTCCATTTTGCAGCCTGATCCCTGGTTGTTGTTGCTGCTGTGTATTTGTTTATATCAACACTGTACAAGGTGATAAGAGCAGACGAGGCTATCGGCACATCTTCTCAACTCTCCACTTCTCTGCTGCTTGGTCAGGTCTCCGGACACTGCAGAACTCCACATCAGGTTTGAATGCATTATTTGAGTTTGTGTAACTTTGCTTTAAAGCAATAGGTTAAGCTTATGTTGAAAGTGACATTAAATTCAAGTTGTTTTTCTTTAAGCACCACCTTTTTAAAAAATATATTATTATTATTTCTATATAACACAAGTTCATCATGGTATGTCTGTAAGAATGTACTGTATGTATAGCTCTATCATATTTTTTTTTATTCTATTTCCTTTTTATCATTAATATGTCTTTTGAGCTGTGCAACACAATGTGTGTTTATGCCTCTTAAAATTAACCTTTCACTTTATTATCAGTTATTTATCACTAATGACTAATCTGTTATTTTGTTCTCTTTTTTTTTCATTTTGACTGAATGTTCTATTCACCTTGCCTAAAACACTTTTTTGTTAACCAAAAAAAACAAAAAAAACAAAACAGGATTGGACCTCTAAACGCTTTCTCTCTCTCTCTCTCTCTCTCTCTCTCTCTCTCTCTCTCTCTCTCTCTCTCTTTCTCTCTCTCTCTCTCTCTCTCTCTTTCCAGTCACAAAATGAACAGCACCTCTGCAGAAAATGGTTCCACCAGCATCTTCCCCCTCATTCCATCTCATCTTGCGGTATTAGGCATGGTTGCATGTTCAGCCAACCTCATCCTCGGTCTTCCTTTAAATGGTTATATCCTGTGGCTGATATTGACCAAAGCCAGTGGGACAATGGCCTCAGAGTTCTTTTCTCTCAACCTAGCTGTGTCTGAGATTTTTTTCTGTTTATCTACTATATTGTATTTTCTTTTTGTGCAGCTTCATTCAATCCTCTGCTTGTACGCCTATATGTTCTTTATTAGCCTTATCTACACGGGTCGTCCTCTGTTCCAGTGCTGTATCTGTGTGGAGCGCTATGTAGGTGTGGTCCACCCTGTGGTCTTTCTCCGGTATAAACCTCTGAGGTACAGAGTGGCCTGTTGTAGTGTTGCCTGGCTGATAGTCCTGGCTTCCTGCATCTATTCTGAGTTTACATCGAATAAATCTATGTACCTGTATGGGTTCTTCGTCCAGAATTTGCTCCTTTTGGCAGTAATGCTTTTCTGCTGCCTCTCAGTCCTCAGGGCTCTGAAACGCCCCGGGCCAGGGGAAGAGGAGACGGAGAGGAAGAGGGGCAACAACATAAAGAGAAGGGCCTTTAGAATCATTTTAGTGATTATGATTTCCATGTTCATTAACTTCTTGCTGTATATGATGCCTGTTCCACTGCAATGTTGTTTGGATAGTCAGGAGTTTCAGACAGCTCTGACCATTATCTTTTGCTTAGCCTTAACAACTGGGTTTGTCCAGCCCCTCCTCTACATCCACAGGGCTGGAAAACTGATCTGCTGCAGGGATCCCTGAGAGAGAAAAAAATAACAGAACTTTACAGTCCTTAGGTTTGTTGAAGAAGAAAAAACATATTCCCTTAAGTTTGATTTATCTTTACATTTTATGTTGAGTTGTGATACATTGTTAGAATACAGTGTCCTATTTGTTCTCATGCTCCTGTTTTTATTGAAACTGGGAGGGAAAAGCCAGAGGGAGGGAGCAATGATGTAAAGAGGAGCTTAAATAGCGGCACGGTGGCTCAGTGGTTATTACTGTCACTGTTTCCTCCAGTGGTCAGGTGAATTGAAGACTCTATATTGCCCATAGGTGTTTGTGTGTAGTACATAATATGATGTGTAGTATTTATATTGTGTAGTAAACAATGTATATGAAGTATGTATAGAATGTATATGTGTGTATATATGTAGTATATGTATGGGGCTTGACTGTGATAAAGGGCTATACTATCTATTACTATCTATTTTACTTGATTTTATGCATTCTATGTACTCTATTTCTTAACTTCTTTAACTTTATTTTTATTATTATTCAGTGGGTTTTATTTTATGCTCATTCTATGTCTATTTTCATGCATGTAATTTCTCTGTCGTAAAGCACTTTGAGCTGCATTTCTTGTATGAAAGGTGCTATACAAATAAAGTTTATTATTATTATTATTATTATATTATAGTGATGTTCATATCTCTCTATACCTGCCTAAATAACTCTCACATGTCCAGCTTATTCAAAATTCTGCAGCTCGGATTCTAACTGGCACCAAACATAGAGACCATATTACCCCAATCTTAGCACATCTGCACTGGTTACCAGTTAGATTTAAAATTGATTTTAAGATTTTACTGATTACATTTAAAGCATGGCGAGATCTAGCCCCTATATTGCTGACACCTTTATCAGCCAGAGCACAGCCTGCGACCCTCAGGCCCTTTTGTCTGTTCCACAGTCTAGGCTCAAGACTAAAGGTGACTGCGCTTTCTCTATTAGAGCCCCTAGACTTTGGAATGACCTGCCTGAAGAAGTTAGGCTGGCTACATCAGTTTCATCTTTTAAATCCCTTCTAAAAACAACAACTTTTATACATAGACTTCATGTGAATTTTGTAATTGTGTTTCTCATTGTGTTACTTGTTTTTTACTTACTTAGTTATTTATTATTGTCTCTTTTGGGGACAACTTGTATTGTTCAATCTCTTTTTCATTGTATCTCTGTTTGCTTTCCAGTTTATCTCTTGTTTCATTCCTATTTTTCATTTCTTTATCCTTTTTTTATTCAACTTGATTTTATTTGCTTTGTTTTCAGAAATGTACTATACAAATAAGGTTATTATGTTTATCATTATTGTTATTATTATTATTATCATTATTGGCATCTGCCTTTTTTCTATGATGTGACTTTTCATTCTTCATGAAGGATATACATTATATCTCGTAAGTTCTCATATGTTTTCTGTTCTCAACTTTTTCAGAAACATTTTCCCCTCAGTGAAATTACTTTTTACATTTGCAAGTGGTTTCCTATGCACTGGCTGCCCCATGTTGCAGTGCTGTATCTGTTGTAATTTATGGCAGTGGTGCATCCTGTGTTTCTCCTCCAGTATAAACCACTGAGATACAGGATGGCTTTCTCTGGCTCGGCCTGGGTGGTCACTATTTGATTCTCCATGTATTACACTGTGGTGTGATAAACTATTTTGTTTTTGTGAGTGAATGTCTGTTCTTTATGTCAGTGATGCGATGGGATGGTGATGGGAAAGGGAGAGGGGTAACAACATGAAGAGAACAGCTTTTGATATAATCTTATTGATCATGGTGTCATTTGTGGGAACATACCTCACTTGGTGTGTTGTTATTGTTGCCGCTCAACGACACTTAGATTCATATGATGCACGCTTATGAACATTTGCATGTTCATCACTGTGGTCACTGGGTTTGTCCAGCCGCTCCTCTACCTCCAAAAGACTGGGGAACTGACTTGCAATAAAGCTACATGAGCCTATGCACATGGTGAGCTTCACAGGATTATAATGGACAGGCATTCATCATAGTATGGCAGGTACACCAAAGTGAACAATGGCTCTTCATATTTTTTCTAAACATAATAACGTAGGATAGTGGGGTCATGTTCTTTGGCTCCAGAATGAGGATAGCTGGATAAGTGATAGCACATACAGTAGGTAGGGCAACACCAGACTTGTGAAACCTGTCCACATTATCCAAAATTTAAAAGTGCTGTTCACCACTGTAGCCCAAAGACTGCTTTCCATAATTACCAGCGCTTTTTTTGTCAGACAGGTAGTATCCATAAACTGTTAAGAACTAAGTTAGACTATGAATAGAAGCTAAGACAAATGTTTATTAGATGCCAGTCACACTGGCCAGCTAGGCTAGTGCACAAAACCTTTAAAAGGGCCGTATTAAAAGAATGGGCTGTTTGGCATGTCAGGATTTACAGTTATAGTCATATAGAGTTACAGTCATAAATCCATTCATTTTTGAAGGCAGTTTCATTATCTCCAGTTATCACACCACAATTGAACATAGTCTTCAATTGGGACTCCTACCCAAACAACTTCACCCACATTCAGTTTGTGATGTTGAATTATAGAGCACATCATTTATAATGACTTCTTGCATGGACAGAAATTGAAATGAAAGATGGAAATGTGACAACAAATAAGCAGTGTCAAGTCTGAAACAAGCACCGACAGACTCAGGGGGTTTTCATACCTAGTTCGTTTGGAGCCATTATTTGGGACCCTGGAACGAAACCGAATTCCTCTAATGTCAAGAGGAAGACTGTTCCATACCCTAGGCACAACCACAGCGAAAGCACGATCACCCTTTGTCTTGAGTCTGGACCGAGGAATCACCAGTAGCCCCTGGACCGAGGACCTTAGAGACCGAGCAGGAAGGTGTGGGGACAAAAGTCCTGTAATAAAGGCTAGAGCTTGGGCGTGCAATGCCCTGTAAGTGATCAGCAGGATTTTGAAATCAATCCTGAATTTAATAGGTAGCCTGTGGAGCAAGGCCAATGTGGGTGTGATTTTTTTTATTTATTTAACATTTATTTAACCAGGTTAGTCCCATTGAGATCAAAGATCTCCTTTACAAGGGAGACCTGGCCAAGAGGGCAGCAGCATAGTCACAGTAAAAACAATAAACAACAGATAAAGTTACAACATTAAAACTTGCTCACATAAAAACACTTGCACACCGACAAGGTAGACTGCAATGATTTCACCAGAGCTTTAAACTCATCCAGTGTAACAAGGGCTTGAAGTTGCAGTTGACATTGTAATTTATTCCAAGCATTAGATGGCGAAAACCTAAATGCTTTCTTGCCCAGTTCAGATCGTACTTTGGGGACCACAAATTGCAGAGTATGCATAGATCGGAGTTAGTGACTTCCATATTTCCTTGTTAAAAGACAAGACAAATAGGAAGGAGTAATACCCAGAATGGTTCTGTAAATAAACACATACCAATGACTGAGACGTCGGGCACATAAAGATGTCCAGTTAACTTTAGAATAGAGTACACAATGGTGAGTAAGGGGACCACATTTGGTGATGAATCTCAGTGCCCCATGGTACACACTATCCAGCCTGCTAAGACAATTAGCAGAAGCATTCATATACAACACATCTCCATAGTCAATAATGGGCAAAAAGGTTGTTTCCACCAATTTCTGTTTGACACAAAAAGAAAAGCAAGACTTGTTTCTGTAGTAAAATCCTAATAAGAGTTTCAGTTTTTTTACCACATATTGAATGTGCTCCTTAAAAGACAAGTGGTCGTCAATTAAAAATCCTAAATATTTAAAAGTAGATACCAACTCAATTTGTTGACCATTTCTTGTTAAAATTTTCTCAGACAGTGCCGATCTTGCAGTTTTTGAAGTAGTGAAAAACATCACAACATTTTGTCTTGTCTGCATTTAGAACAAGTTGCAGATGACAAAGTTGTTCTTGTACTCTATCAAATGCAAGTTGTAAATTCTGAAAGGCCTCAGCAGGAGTGGGTGCTGCACAGTATATGACAGTGTCATCAGCATAGAAATGAAAAGTTGAGTTTGGAATATTCTGTCAATGTAAATAGTGAATAATAATGGACCCAGCACCGAACCTTGAGGGATGCCCTTTTTCACTTGCAACACCTCCGAGGAAGAGCCCTCTATCTGGACAGCCTGGGTTCTGCTTGTGAGATAATTTGCAAACCACCCAACTGCTTGTTGAGAAAGACCAATAGCTGAAAGACGTTTGATTAAAGTAATGTGATCAACAGTGTCAAATGCCTTTGAAAAGTCAATAAAGAGGGACAAACAACATTGTTTCTTGTCCAGAGCTTCAGTTATATCATTTTTGACCTTCATGGCAGCAGTAACAGTACTGTGATTTTTGCGAAAACCTGACTGAAATGGTGACAGAATAGAGTTGGTGGCCAGAAATTCTTTTACCTGTTCACTGACCAGGGATTCAAGCACCTTTGCCAGAACAGAGAGTTTAGATATCGGTCTGTAATTGTTTAAAATACTAGGGTCACCTCCTTTTAGGACGGGAATAACAAGGGCAGATTTCCAGTCCAAAGGGATTTCATTTGAAGTCAAACTAAGATTAAAAATGTGACATAGTGGTCCAGCTATCATTTCAGCTGCCAGTTTTAGGAAGAGCGGCTCCAAGTTATCTGAGCCAGCTGGTTTTCTAGGATTAAGTTCTTTTAGAGCCCTCATGACCTCTGTTGTGGTAAAGGGAGTAAAGTTAAAAATCTGAGTATTGTCAATGGCTATTTCAGGAGTTAGCGATACTTCAGTAGTATTGTCAGTATTATACAGAAAACCAGAGGAAATAAAATGATTATTAAAATAATTCAGCATTTCTCTTCTATCACTTACTCTGAGACCATCAACAAGTATACTAGGTGGAAGATTGATTGAGTTACAGCGAGCAGACAAAGATTTGATGGTCTTCCAGAACTTCTTTGGGTTCTTGAGGCTTTCTATTGTTGTGGATAAATAAAATTCTGATTTTGCTTTGCGAAGGAGAGAGGTAAATTTATTTCTCAATTGTCTAAAATTCAGCCAGTCTGCTTCTAATCCTGACTTGCGTGCCCTGGCCCAAGCAGCATTACGCTCATGCAATACATCTGACAAATCCGTTGTAAACCACGGATTATCACATCCTTTAACTCTAAATTTACGGAAAGGGGCATGTTTATTCACTATACTCAAGAAGCTTTTGTGGAAATATTTCCAAGCCAGTTCAACATCATCGAAAAGAGCAATTCTATCCCAATTAAAAAGATACAAGTCATGCAGAAAAGCTTGCGTCTCAAATAATTTCATATTACGTTTTTCAACAAAACGAGGCTTACTTTTAGGAATCCTTGTGTCTCGTACTACTGCAATCACACAATGATCACTCACATCGTTGGGGAAAACACCTGATCCAACAAATTTAAAAGGCATATTTGTTAAAATTAAATCAATGAGTGTAGATTTCTGAGGGCATTTGGGATTTGGTCTTGTAGGTGAGTTAATTAATTGTGTAAAATTTAAAGATTCACACTGTGGGAATTTCAATGGGTCAGACACAGATGTGAGCCAGTCCCAGTTCAAATCACCAACCAACACTATTTCATTGTATTTCAGTTGTGACAGAAGCTTCACTAGAGTAGATAGTGAGTGACTAGGGGCAGATGGAGGCCTATAACACCCCACTAACATAATATGGTGGTTTCTGGATAATTCAATTTCAAGTGCTAACAGTTCAAGTTCTTTACTTACTGACTCAGAAAGCACTAATTTAACATCAAAGTTCTGCTTAATGTATATGGCCACTCCACCACCTTTTCTTTGTCGATCAGTTCGATAGACATTATAGCCATTAATGTAAATATCTTTATCCTGCACAGATTGTTTCAGCCACGTTTCAGATAAGACTACAATATCAGCATTTGTTGAGTCTATCCAGATCTTTATCATATCCAGTTTAGAGAGTAAACTCCGAACATTGATATGAATAATCCCAAGACCAGATCTAGCTTTAAAATCTGCAGGTGTAAAACATTGTGCAGGTGTGTCAGGGCCTGGATTAGTCTCAACATTTCCTGAGAGCAATAACAATAATACAACTAGAAATCCATGCTTTGTGTTACCATCTTTTGAGTCATCTTTTAGTCTACAAAAGAGTGTTCTCACCAAAGGGGAGGTTGCAGTAACAGTAAAATAATCTTTCAAAACAAGAAAACAATAAGAATGAATGGACACTAAAATTGTATGCAGCCATTTTGTTTTGTCCAGAGTCACAAAATTCCTCAGTTGAGATGAAGTTGAGGTAATTTTGTAGCTGCCACTATGATGAAATGTTAAATTATCATAGTTGTCAAACTGTACATCTTGAAGTAACATAGCTTGTGAAGGGGGTTTACCAGACCCATTTGGGATACCAAAAGAACCACACAAAAAAATAAAACACAATATGATTTGTGACATGGAGAAAGGAGATGCTCCACTGTTTTACCGCTTTTGATGATAACAGGCAAGGCTGATGGCTGAAGGATAGCAGTCAGGTCCAGTAACTAGAAGTTAGCAGACAAAGCTGATGGCTGGAGGCTTGCAGGCAAGGCCGATGGGTAGAGGCTAGCAGGCAAGGCCGATGGCTGGAGGCTACCAGGCAAGGCCGATGATTGAAGGCTAGCAGGCAAGGCCGATGGCTGAATGCTGGCAGGCAAGGCCGATGGTTGATGGCTACCCGGCGAGGCTGATGGTTGGAGGCTAGCAGGCAAAGCCGATGGCTGGAGTCTAGCAGTCAAGGCTGATGGCTGAAGGATAGCAGTCAGGTCCAGTAACTAGAAGTTAGCAGACAAAGCTGATGGCTGGAGGCTTGCAGGCAAGGCCGATGGGTAGAGGCTAGCAGGCAAGGCCGATGGCTGGAGGCTACCAGGCAAGGCCGATGATTGAAGGCTAGCAGGCAAGGCCGATGGCTGAATGCTGGCAGGCAAGGCCGATGGTTGATGGCTACCCGGCGAGGCCGATGGTTGGAGGCTAGCAGGCAAAGCCGATGGCTGGAGTCTAGCAGTCAAGGCTGATGGCTGAAGGCTACCAGGCAAGGCCGATGGTTGAAGGCTACCAGATAGGGCTGTCTGCTACTGCTACTCCAACAGATGGATTGTAAATAGGCCAAAGCCTATAGTAATCCAGTGACATCTGACGAAAATATATCCACCAGAGATCCCACTTTGCAAAGAATTTGTTGATCTTGCAAAGTACCACTCATTCAGGCTTAAATGAATAAAATCTCATACATAAAAACACAAAAACTCAGACCTCAGGAAGAGACACACTTAACACAGAAATGACTTGGCTGCCATCTTGGATATGAGCCCTGCAACTGGATCTGCTAAGAAGTCTCGCAGTAGCATTCTGGAATAACTGAAATTGGTCATGTTAAGGCATGTAAAAAGGGCATTAGAATAATCCAGGTGAGAGAGACAGACGACCTGAATAATCATTTTGAGTTGTGTCTGAGGCACAACCCGCCTTAATTTAGCAATGTTCCTCAGCTGGTAGAAACAAGACCTAGTCAAGAACTTCGAAATTCAGTGTCAAAAATAACACCCAAGTTTTTACAGCTTAAAGGAATAGTTCACCCAAAAATGAAAATTCAGTCATTATCTACTCACCCCCATGCCAGCTGAAACTCGGGGGAAATTTGATCGTCCATACAGCAGGCCCTGAGCTCTACAGCGGAATGGCATAGAAGCCTTCTCTAAATAATGGTGTAAATGTTGGTCTTTTCAAGTCACTTTGGGATCATTTGGCTTCCGGAGACTTGGATTATGCTGGACGAGCTGCATGGAGCCATTTTATGGTCATTTTCTGTTATTCTTTGAACCGTGAAGCCAGGTCCCCAGCAATTTCAATTGTTTTGGAGAAGGCTTCTACGCCATTCCGCTGTGGAGCTCAGGGCCTGCTGTATGGACTAACAAACTGGGGTGAGTAGATAATGACTGAATTTTCATTTTTGGGTGAACTATTCCTTTAAACGTGAGAATAGACCTTTGATCATTTAAAACTATTTTGCATGCAAAAGACAATGTAGGCCTACTTGTAAACATGAAAAAAAGCCTGAATGAATCTTCGTAATAACTAACAAACTAAACATCATATACATTCACTGAATGAAGATTATGAAAATAAAATGCACATTTCTCACTAGAAATGTTATCAAAACGCATTTTAATGCCGAAACTATCTTCAAATATTGCATTTTCCACTGAGAATAAAAGGAATGTCAGCCTTTTATTTTTCGCCGCAGAGAGAAAACTTGACAGTCACGTGACGTGGACGCAGACCAACGTAGCCAGTCCCTGCGGTGATCCAGCTTACCAATCGATGATAACAGCCTACTGAGCCAACTAGGAGGTAGAGTAGGGCCATGCTACCTCATATCTATGGTCCCGATAACGACTGATAACGGCCATTTAATCGGCTGATAACACCCGAAGCGGGTGTCCACAACATGTAGTCTGCCTTTCGGACTTCGTGTTAATTTCACAAAGTTTTATGAGATCACGTTGTCACGTCGTCCAATCCCTATGTTATATGATACTTTGTTTACTTTGTCATACAACAGCCGGTTTCCATTTTGCAGCCTGATCCCTGGTTGTTGTTGCTGCTGTATATTTGTTTATATCAACACTGTACAAGGTGATAAGAGCAGACGAGGCTATCGGCACATCTTCTCAACTCTCCACTTCTCTGCTGCTTGGTCAGGTCTCCGGACACTGCAGAACTCCACATCAGGTTTGAATGCATTATTTGAGTTTGTGTAACTTTGCTTTAAAGCAATAGGTTAAGCTTATGTTGAAAGTGACATTAAATTTCAAGTTGTTTTTCTTTAAGCACCACCTTTTTAAAAATATATTATTATTATT
Organism: Centroberyx affinis; assembly: GCF_046629955.1. Taxonomy (NCBI): domain Eukaryota; kingdom Metazoa; phylum Chordata; class Actinopteri; order Beryciformes; family Berycidae; genus Centroberyx; species Centroberyx affinis. The sequence continues at coordinate 97,573 of NW_027282091.1, read as the reverse complement.
TCTATATAACACAAGTTCATCATGGTATGTCTGTAAGAATGTACTGTATGTATAGCTCTATCATATTTTTTTTAATTCTATTTCCTTTTTATCATTAATATGTCTTTCAAGCTTTTTTATTTTTTATTTTGACTGAATGTTCTATTCACCTCGCCTAAAACACTTTTTTGTTAACCAAAAAAAACAAAAAACAGGATTGGACCTCTAAACGCTGTCTCTCTCTCTCTCTCTCTCTCTCTCTCCCTCTCTCTCTCTTTCCAGTCACAAAATGAACAGCACCTCTGCAGAAAATGTTTCCACCAGCATCCTCCATGACATTCCATCTCATCTTGTGGTATTAAGCATGGTTGCAGGTTCAGCCAACCTCATCCTCAGTCTTCCTTTAAATGGTTATATCCTGTGGCTGATATTGACCAAAGCCAGTGGGACAATGGCCTCAGAGTTCTTTTCTCTCAACCTAGCTGTGTCTGAGATTGTTTTCTGTTTATCTACTATATTTTTTATTCTTTTTGTGCAGCTTGAGTCAATCCTCTGCTTCCACACCTATATTTTCTTAGTTGGCCTTATCTACACGGGTCGTCCTCTGTTCCAGTGCTGTATCTGTGTGGAGCGCTATGTAGGTGTGGTCCACCCTGTGGTCTTTCTCCGGTATAAACCTCTGAGGTACAGAGTGGCCTGTTGTAGTGTTGCCTGGCTGATAGTCCTGGCTTCCTCTATCTATTTTGTTCTTATGTTCAATTTATTTCTGCACCTATATGTGTTCTTCGTCCAGAATTTGCTCCTCTTGGCAGTAATGCTTTTCTGCTGCCTCTCAGTCCTCAGGGCTCTGAAACGCCCCGGGCCAGGGGAAGAGGAGACAGAGAGGAAGAGGGGCAACAACATAAAGAGAAGGGCCTTTAGAATCATTTTAGTGATTATGATTTCCATGTTCATTAACTTCTTGCTGTATATGATGCCTGTTCCACTGCAATGTTGTTTGGATAGTCAGGAGTTTCAGACAGCTCTGACCATTTCCTTTTCCTTAGCCTTTACAACTGGGTTTGTCCAGCCCCTCCTCTACATCCACAGGGCTGGAAAACTGAGCTGCTGCAGGGATCCCTGAGAGAAAAAACTTAACAGAACGTTACAGTCCTTTTAACATGTAGGTTTGTTGAAGAAAACATATTGCCTTCATTTTGATTCATTGTTACATTTTAAGTAGTGAAACATTATTAGAATACAGTGTTCTATTTGTTCTCATGTTCTTGTTTTCATTGAAACTGTTCTGCCGCCTGTCAGTGCTGAGGGCTGTGGGGAGGGAAAAGCCAGTGGGAGGGAGCAATGATGTAAAGAGGAGCTTAAATGCCTTCATTTTACTATCTACAGTGAAGGCATCTGCTTTTTTTCTATGATTTGTATGATGTTTCTATGACAGATATACTGTACATTAAATCTCATTCAGCTCTAAAATGTACGATTTCAGTATTTTCTTATTTGGTGAATAATATAATGATGAAGAGATGAAAATTCATTGATTCCAAGTGGGAATTTCATCTATCAATACATTTGACTGGGTTTTAGTGTGGGAAGAGTAATTACTGAGTTGGCACAGTTCTATGACAGGTTAGGGATTAGGAAATGAAAGCAGATATATACAAACAATTTATAATATTTGTACATTTTAGGCTTTGGCATATTCCTTTCAACAAAACAGTTAGCAATATGGCAATTAAGCAGGTGTTAGCCAAGGAAGCAGCATTATGACAAACAAAAGTTGCAGACAAACAAAAAATATGTATTTTTTTTTTTTAATTCAATGGTAACACTTTATTGTGGTAGAATTTGGACATTTCATAAAGTGTTATTATACTGTCCAATGCTCTTATGGCAGTGTTATGAGTGTTTCCGTATTTCAATTGATGCCAGTTTTTCTCCAGACGTTATCATACATTGTGTGATTCACTTTTTTTTCTCATATTACAACTGAGCATGAGTATTTTTTATCTGTTAGTTTTATTATCATAGCAAATTAATAAAAAAAAAAACATTCAAAACATGTCCATTCTTTTAATTGCAGTGTTTTGATCCTGCATTACTGATGGGTGAAATTAGTCCTGTCTGAATATGAGCACTATTTGCATCGCCTTTAAGGTCGTAGCAAATTAATTCAAAAAAATTCAAAACATGTCCATTCTTTTAGCTGCGGTGTTTTGACATCCCGCATTACTGATGGATGAAATTACCCCCGTCTAAATATCAACACTATTTGCATCTCCAGCCACTGGAGAACAAAGGTTGAGCAGGTGATGCAGTACACAGAGAGTACAAACATGAGGAGTGAGGACTTCAAAACTCAGGTATGATTACTCCTATAATATTTCCGCCCTCAAGATTTTCCCGCATGTTGAATTTTGTCCAAAACAGTTTTTTCGCTTCTTCTCCTACATATTTTGTCCAATCTTCACCAATTTTCGCTCACAGCATGTCTGGACTTTTTTGATAGTCCATACCGTTTTGCTACAACTGGCTTTCAAAATTTATAGGCAAGGCCTAATATACAAAAATTGCCCTAAGTCAGGAAGTTGTTGGCCTACCTTAAACAAATTTGGTACATATGTGCACAGGTCAACTCTGAGGTAGCATGCAACATTTGGTGGTATTGTAACCATAGTTGACCATAGTTAAAATACTCTAAGGCTCTAAATAGCCTATAGCTTGGACAGTCTCATTACCCCCCCCCCCCCCCCCCGAGAGGACTCAGTAGCCTACTGGTAAATGAATAGGTCTACCATGCAAAAGATTGTGGGTTCAAATCCCGTGGGTAACGCTGTCTCCTCACACTGCTAAGCTTGTGATAACTAAGCGTAATGTCTTAAGTTTCTAATTTTTGGACAAATGACCATATGAAAAGATGAACTTGACAGAAGTCACGGGCCAACACAAAAGCCGGTGTTAGACTGCATGTCCGAACTTCACAACATGTTATTTTTTGTGAGTGTCTTTCTACCTTCTGTAATGTTTTGTCTATCTGTCTGTCTTATCAAATTGTGCTTGGACCCCTCAATCGCCGCTTGCGGCTATATTTTAGTTTTTTATTTGTAAATAACCTATTCAACTTTTGTAAGAGGATTTAGAAAGCTATGTACAAGATGGAGCTGTTATCTTTGACTCAAACAGGCGTACGTAATTAATCCAATCGAAATACATCACATTCTGACATTTAAATGCAGCTTCAGTTCAGCAAAATGAAGGGTTACGCCAGGTGTTAGTGGTAGTGTCACATAATCCAGTTCATGGTGGAGGAACGTAATCTTCACATAATTCATGTCCAGAACAGGTAGTCTGCATTTCAGATTTACAGTTCATTTCACAAAATTTGATGAGATCATGTTGTCAGATACAGTCTCATTCTATGGTAGGGAATGCTCCAATACCTATGTTGAGAAACCCCCTTAACTGTCTGTTATGCAACAGCCAGCCGATTTCCATTTTGCAGCCTGATCCCTGGTTGTTGTTGCTGCTGTGTATTTGTTTATATCAACACTGTACAAGGTGATAAGAGCAGACGAGGCTATCGGCACATCTTCTCAACTCTCCACTTCTCTGCTGCTTGGTCAGGTCTCCGGACACTGCAGAACTCCACATCAGGTTTGAATGCATTATTTGAGTTTGTGTAACTTTGCTTTAAAGCAATAGGTTAAGCTTATGTTGAAAGTGACATTAAATTTCAAGTTGTTTTTCTTTAAGCACCACCTTTTTAAAAATATATTATTTCTATATAACACAAGTTCATCATGCTATGTCTGTAAGAATGTACTGTATGCATAGCTCTATCATATTCTTTTTTATTCTATTTCCTTTTTATCATTAATAAGTCTTTCGAGCTGTGCAACACAATGTGTTTATACCTCTTAAAATTAACCTGTCAGTTATTTATCACTGACTAATCTGTTATTTTGTTCTCTTAACCCCTCTTTTTGCAAATCTTTTTTTTTTGTTTTTCATTTTGAATGAATGTTCTATTCACCTTGTCTAAAACACTTTTTTGTTAACCAAAAAAATAAATAAATCGCTGTCTCTCTCTCTCTCTCTCTCTCTCTCTCTCTCTCTCTCTCTCTCTCTCTTTCCAGTCACAAAATGAACAGCACCTCTGCAGAAAATGGCTCCACCAGCATCTTCCATGACATTCCACCTCATCTTGCGGTATTAGGCATGGTTGCATGTTCAGTCAGTCTCATCCTCAGTCTTCCTTTAAATGGTTATATCCTGTGGCTGATATTGACCAAAGCCAGTGGGACAATGGCCTCAGAGTTCTTTTCTCTCAACCTAGCTGTGTCTGAGATTTTTTTCTGTTTATCTACTATATTGTATTTTCTTTTTGTGCAGCTTGAGTCAATCCTCTGCTTCCACACCTATATGTTCTTTGTTGGCCTTATCTACACGGGTCGTCCTCTGTTCCAGTGCTGTATCTGTGTGGAGCGCTATGTAGGTGTGGTCCACCCTGTGGTCTTTCTCCGGTATAAACCTCTGAGGTACAGAGTGGCCTGTTGTAGTGTTGCCTGGCTGATAGTCCTGGCTTCCTGCATCTATTCTGAGTTTACACTGAATAAATCTGTGTACCTGTACGGGTTCTTCGTCCAGAATTTGCTCTTCTTGGCAGTAATGCTTTTCTGCTGCCTCTCAGTCCTCAGGGCTCTGAAACGCCCCGGGCCAGGGGAAGAGGAGACGGAGAGGAAGAGGGGCGACAACATAAAGAGAAGAGCTTTTAGAATCATTTTAGTGATTATGATTTCCATGTTCATGAACTTCTTGCTGTATTTGATGGCTATTCCACTGCAATGTTGTTTGGATAGTCAGGAGTTTACTGCAGCTCTGACCATTTCCATTTGCTTAGCCTTAACAACTGGGTTTGTCCAGCCCCTCCTCTACATCCACAGGACTAGAAAAAAAAAAAAAAAATCTGCTGCAGGGATCTCTGAGAGAGAAAAAAATAACTTCTAGGTTTGTTGAAGAAGACAAATCACATGCCCTTCATCTTAAATCTATGCCAAAATGGAGTCTATTTTTTTTGCCCACTGTAGTGTGGTCTGGTTTGAGGTTCTTGGAGGTTGATTTATCTTTTTACTTAGTTTTTACTTACTTAACATTTCATCTTAAGTAGTGAAACATTGTTAGAATATAGTGTACTATATGTTCTCTTGCTCTTGTTTTTATTGAAACTGCCTGTCAGTGCTGAGGGCTGTGGGGAGGGAAAAGCCAGTGGGAGGGAGCAATGATGTAAAGAGGAGCTTAAATGCCTTCATTTTACTATCTACAGTGAAGGCATCTGCCTTTTTTCTAAGATGTGATTTTTCTGTCTTCATGACAGATATACATTAAATCTCATTCAGTTCCAGCATGTATGATTTCATTATTTTCTTGCATCCAAGCAGACATATACCAACATTTGTACATTTAAGGCTTTGGCATCTTTCAACAAAACAGTTAGCAATATGGCAATTTTGAAATTAAGCAGGTGTTAGCCAAGGAAGCAGCATTATGACACAAAAGTTGCAGACAAACAAAAACATATATACAATTTAAGCAATCACGTAATATTTTTATTTCTAGTTAATCATTGTTTAACCAGGAAAGCCTCATTGATATACAAGATCTCTTTTACAAGAGGGACCAAGAAAAAAAGGGCCAAGAAAAGCAGCATCAATGACAGACATGAAGGTGAAAGACACACAACATAAAACAATATAAAACATCAAAACATCAAACAAAAATAACACCAAGATAGGAGCAACAATAGCTTATAACAAAAGAGATCAGTTGAAGTCCATAAAGTCCATACGAACAATCAGTCCAAGCCAAGTCACATTTAGTCATGCAAATCAACGGCAGCCTCTAAGCTTTTCACCACCGTTTTAAATTCTCCCAGAGAGCTCAGATCATGTAATTTCAAATTAACCTTCAAAGGTTGCAGGGTATTTAAAGGACTTATGGGCAGAGAGCAAGAACAAGACACTATAACATAAAGAGTAATTCCAAAAAATATAACTGCACAGATAAGAAGGAAGTATACCAAAAGTATACTTCCTAGTATTTTCTAGTATAGAAAATATACCAATGAGTAAGTCTGTGCATGCATAGGGAGGGCCAGTTAACTCTGGCATATAAGGATAATAGATCTTGATAATAGATCCTGAAGCCACAATGCTTCTGTTCATTCATTGGCCTAGGTGTATGCACTTTATCTGAACATTTTGTGTTTCCGTGATGTAAATGGAATGACCCATTTTCTACATAAATACTGTAATTCTAATTGAACTCAATTGAATTCTAACTCCTCGTCGAGTCAGTCAGTCAATCGTTGATTCATATTTTTGTTTCAAGGTGGCCATGAGTCCAGCTCTCTCTCGGAGAAGCCACTTACAGACTGGACTGGCACAGATGAGGGTAAGTGTCCTCTAGCCTATATAAATTCATAATGTTACAGTTTCTGTGTATATGATTATCTGTTCATATTAATCTTTTTCACTTTGCAGATCTTGTATAGTTCCATAGCGAACTATCAGGTACGCACCTACTCCTCACCACCCTCCAGACATCAGAGAACAACACTGTCACCTCCAGCATGCCCCGGCTCATGGCCTCAGAGTGCTTTCGGAGCATCTTCAGTCTGCAGAACCTCCTCGCTACAGTGGAGCTTTCCTCCAGAAAGTTGAGGCAGGGCTATGCAATCAGCTTCAAATGCAGCTGACAATAACAGCTTAGCCATATCTTTGCTTCCCTATCTTTGCTATTTAAATAATCTTCATTGTTTTGTTATTTACTATTTAAAGTGTTATATGCATGGTTTTGGCTTGGTGTGGGCTGCCGACGAGGGCCCCCAAACATTGGGGCCCTCATGGGCCTCGTGGGCATGTAGTTACAATGAAATGATAAACTTGACAGAAGTCACGGGCCAACCCAAATTAATCATAATTTATCGACTGTTTGTCCAGTCCTCACAAAGCTTGTCTCTTTGTGTGTGTGTGTACCTTCCGTAATGTTTTGTCTGTCTGTCTTTTCAAAGAGTGTTTGGACCCCGCAATGGTCGCTTGCGGCTATATTTTTCCTTGTTATTGCCTCTTTTTGTTGCTACTTTTATATTGTGAAAGAGAGGTTATCATACATTGTGTCACTTTTATTTCTCACACTTTTACAACTGAGCATGAGGTTTTGTTATTTGTTAATTTTATTATCATAGCAAATTAATTCAAAACAATTCTAAACATGTCCATTCTTTTAGCTGCGGTGTTTTGACATCCTGCATTACTGATGGGTGAAATTAGTCCTGTCTGAATATGAGCACTATTTGCATCGCCTTTATGGTCGTAGCAAATGAGTTAAAAAAAAAATTCAAAACATGTCCATTCTTTTAGCTGCAGCGTTTTGACATCCCGCATTACTGATGGATGAAATTACCCCCGTCTAAATATCAACACTATTTGCATCTCCAGCCACTGGAGAATAAAGGTTGAGCAGGTGATGCAGTACACAGAGAGTACAAACATGAGGAGTGAGGACTTCAAAACTCAGGTATGATTACTCCTATAATATCAGCCGTAGCTAAATTCATATTACATTCTCCACGCAGTTTTGCCATTTATGATATACCTTAGTGTCAGTGACAGCGGATTTGATAACACTGTGATGCTAACCTCTCTGATTCTTTCTTGTTCTGTCATTCTTTCTCTCCTCAGCTCTGACAACTCTCTCTCAATTCAGCCAAGTGTTTCAGTCACAGCTGCAAGGAAAATGAACTCGTCGAATGAGTCTGCTTCCACGGACCTATACATTTTTTCCATCACATCCAACACAGTCAACCTCGTCCTGAGTCTCCCCGCCAACAGCTACGTTCTGTGGCTGATATCGACCAGAGCAGGCGGCACGCTGGCATCAGAATTCTTCCCTCTCAATCTGGCTGTTTTTGAGATCCTCTATTGTTTTTTTTCTGTTGCCAACTTTTTCAGAAACATCTTCCCCTCGCTGAAATTACTTTCATCATTTGCTAGTGGTTTCCTATGCACTGGCCGCCCCGTGTTGCAGTGCTGTATCTGTGTAGAGCAATTTATGGCAGTGGTGCATCCTGTGTTTTTCCTCCGGTACAAACCACTGAGGTACAGGATGGCTTTCTCTGGCTTGGCCTGGGTGGTCACTTTTGGATTCTCCATATTTTATGCACTCTGTGGTGTGATAAAGTATCTGGTTTTTGTGAGTGAATGTCTGTTCTTTATGTCGGTGATGCTGTTCTGCTACTTCTCAGTTCTCAGGGCTCTGAAAAAACCTCGGCCAGGGGACGGGGAAAGGGAGAGGGGTAACAACATGAAGAGAAGAGCTATTAATATCATCTTACTGATTATGGTGTCATTTATGGGAACTTACCTCACTTGGTGTGTTGTTATTGTTGCTGCTCAAGGAGGCTTAGATTCATATGACATACGATTACTTATGAACATTTGCATGTCCATTACTGTGGCCACTGGATTTGTCCAGCCGCTCCTCTACCTCCAAAAGACTGGGAAACTGACTTGTAATAAAGCTACATGAGCCTATGCACATGGTGAGCTTCACAGGATTATAATGGACAGGCATTCATGATAGTATGGCAGGTACACTGAAAATGCAAAAATCAAATGTTTGATAGTGTTGTCACCAAAGTGAACACTGGTTCTCTGTACTTGTCACATGGCAGACAATTCATTATTGTAATATTTTTGTTGGGTTGTATTTCTTTTATATTTGCCTTTTTCTTGAATTTGCATCTTTTTATTTTTTACTATTTATTATTCTGCCATTTTAGGAGACATTTTATAGTTGATCATTTTAATAAATTCTGTTGCTCCTGTAGCTATCTGTGTCTCTGTCTTCCTTGGGGTTATAAACAACTGCTCTCCACACAAGTGAATCTAAAACTAGGTGGCGTTGTTGCAACAATTTAGTTTGCAAACGTGGCCACTTGACATACTGGTTGTAAGACTGTTAATATATTCCCATGACAAGATCATCCATTTTGACTAGACATTTTTGTGGCTGCAGTGTTAACATTCCAACTTGAAAAATGTTTATTTTCATGTCAACATTATTAATTGCCAAAGGAAACAGACTTTCTATCCATTTTAATTCTATACTGAATTGTAAGTCTCTATCTTCTGTGGTGAATAATAAACTTCCTGTAAACCTCTCGTCTTAGTCACATAGATGGGGATGGGGCAGAATCCTCTCTAGTGTTCATACCAGTTAAGAACACATGAAGAAATAGCTGAATATGAGAATTAGTCTAGGCTGCAGTTTGCCCTCATTTTCCAAGCATGAGGAACTGCTCATGTCAACATCTGCCCTTATACCCATAAAACCATATGGATCAACAGCTCACCAACAAACATACTCATTAAACCATATGTCTGGGGTCCACTGTGACTGAGACTCGCTCAGAATTGGTCCAATCTTGAAAATCAGTCATGATGGTCAAATTTGTAGCTATAATCGAGGTAAAAATGTTGTAATCTGTCTCCAGTAATTTAGTATTTCAGTAGCTTAAGTTTTATATGCAATCAGAATTATGGCCCCAAATGGCAGTGAAAGGTAACTGTTAAATATGAAATTCAATATCCAGAAATCATGTGACGTGATGTTAAACTGAATACAGTATGTTCATGTTTAATAAAGGATAGTAAAGGGTTGATAGAGGAAAAAGATCAGTTCATGTGGGAAGAGAAGTGTCCATACCTGACACCAGAATTTAATTTGAGTAAATCGCGAGAATCTACTGTGTCTCAATTAGTGGGCCCCACTTTGTGATTTAGGCTGATAAGACAGCTGCATTTTTATATGAAAATCTTGCCTAATGTACCTTTAACTTATTGCAAAGCACCAAGTTTTGTTGTTTTTTTTCTCTAGGTCTGTTCTCTACCTCCCATTTCCCATCACAATACTCCATTACACTATATGTTTGTTGATAACAGAGGAAAAGAATGAGAAAATGCCCAGGCCAGGTCACCTCCACCCCACTGAGGTAGAAGATATAATCTGATGTATTGCCTGCTGTCACTTGATACTTATATTTAGCCTCTCACCACATCTTCCACTGTGTGGCTGTTATTACCTCCCACTAGATGGCACTGTTTCCCTGTCACTGCAAAACAAACATTCTCCTTTACTTTCTCATACTAGGCAGGTTTACAGTTGTTTCTAATCCATGTTCTTATCTTTTTATAACATCTTTTTTATTGCCCTTACTCTTGACCATATGCTTCTGATTTAAATCCAGATGACACAGGTAACAATTTAGATCCAAGGCTTAATTCTCAGGTATCTAGTGGGTTCATAATTTAATGCTTCTTTTACAGTCTGACCTCTTCACTCCTGTGGCCATTCAGTTTTTAAGCCCAACTTCTCAAGCCTTTCAGATATTAAGGTAGTGGCACTTCCTATGCGTATAGTAAAGAGGATAGACAAAATGTTGTGATGCCCGTCTTTATTGAAATCTACAAATCCTCATTATTCAGAGGTATAATATGACCCTGGTGTATTCCTATATATCCTAATATTTAATTTATCATATTAATTTAAATATCATTGTTAAACCAAAATCAGTTGACTGTAGGCATATCAGGTCAGACGAGAGCACAGTTGAGATTGGAAAGGGTTTTGCCTGTGCTCTTCACTTTATAGACCACCTCACATGGCAGACTCTTCTCCTCAGATCTCTTCCTGACCTTTGTGACTTTAAAGACCTCATAGGGAGGAATCAGGACTTCTCTCTCCGCCTCTCCGAGCTTGGAGTACAGCGAGACATCAGCTCCAGAGCAGGTGACGATCTCAAAGCAGGACTTGTCTCCAAATCTGCTAGCGCTGGGGTACCAACCCATGGAACTGGAGGTAAAAGAACCAAACCGAATCTCCTTGTTTAGAACATTTTCTCTGCCGAAGTAGCTGTTCACCCTACGGTAGCCGGTCAGACATTTTTCTGCCTCAGGTTTGCGAGCGTTGAGCGTTTGAACAGCGTCCGTCAGGAAAAAGTGGAGGGTGTGATACCTGAACGTGGTCTTGTACTTAGATTTCTGGGTTCGAACTGCATTATTGAACTCAAGGTACACTTTCGGCTTGTCGAGGGTATAAACATAAATAGCCATAACCCGTTCTTTTCCTAGTGCGGTGGAAGGCCTTTTCCCCTTTTTCTTCCATTTTTTGTTGTAGTATTTCTCTGCTTCGCCCCAGGCCTGTGTGAAATTTCTGTCTTTGTTTTTTTCATTCTCCAGGTATTCTTTTTTCACGCGGGTTTCCATTTTGTCCTTGCAGCCAGTGTACATATCGTCAACAGAGTTGGGAGCCATGTCCAGTGAAAGACGACCTCTTAACGCCGGTTCAGCAGCATTCTGCGAAAATGATACACAGAATAAGAACTAATAATCTTGCTTTGGGATAGCTTTACTTACAGATCATGAGCACCCTGAGAAACACTAACACTAAAAAGCCAGGACACACACACTACCTCTGCCATTCCTGTAGGGACTCCATAGGTCATGATGACAGCTGCCCAAACTGCCATCATTGCCATCTTCCACCAGTGTAGAAACCTGCACACATAAGACCTCTTTCAGTAAACAAGACCCCATTGATTACTTATGGAATCATTATTTGATTTTGAGTGAAATTATTTGTTGACTTATTCCAAAACTGCTCAGCAGTGTAAATAGGAGGCTTCTGTGAGTTATTGAAAGACTAAAACAATGACGTAAAACCTGTTTGGATGGATTGAAATGGGTTTTGATGACTGATCAATAAGTTATGGAAGGGTTTTCAGAATCTTTATCCCCTTCTTTAATACATCCAATCACATGCATTTCCCAGCTGAAAATGAGGTACTAGGCTTGACAAACAGGAATTTGAATCAGGCTAATTATTGTTTTGAAGAAACACAGGGAATGTTTTAGAGAGACATTAAGGGAAGAAATAAATAAAGAAGAAAAAGAGTTAAATGACTTGCTTTTATTCACTTACCACAGTTCACAAAAAACACTGTAATACTGTTGTGAGTTGTGGGATATCTGTTAGTTGTCCTGGAGCTAATGCTGGTCTGCCAACAGCTGTGGCTCATTCCAATCAGGGGCGGGACTAGGTTTTTAACAAGCTCTCCAGTTCATTCATTCAATTCATTTTGCTTTGATTGTCATGAATCATATGGGTTTGTATGCCTGGGACTAATGCAGGCAGGCAGTTGTCAATAGAACACACAAGCACAGATCCTGTACAGACCCACAGCGCGTGTGTTCAATACTATGCACTGAAGCACTGTGACACGGTTAAATTACCTAAATCCACTAATGTGACTTAAACCCCAAGAAGTTTGTAGGGCAGCAGAAGACGAGTTATCAGGTTACTGTTCCCCGTTATTAACACAGGAGTTTGGAGCAAACTGTGGAATGTTAAGTTTCACTTAACACTCCACTTTCTGTGGATTGAATTCAATGCTGCTGCTCTGCTGTCTGTGCGTCTCCAAATGACAGACATGACGTGCTTTGACATCAGGCGCATTAGAAATCGATTTAGATCACTTTCTATATACTGAGCAACTTTTGATTTTGTGCCTCTGTATGGGAAACACTGCATCATGCAGTCAAAGACGCCCTTTAGAGGCCATCTAACGAAGCGCATCATGTCACGAAGCGACAGATGACTGCCTGACCTGAATTTGCTTGTGATGCCCTCAGCTGCGCCATGGGAAAATACACCTAACAACAAAATGGACCCAGTGCACATCGGCAATGGCTGTTATTTAAACAGTGTTAAAGTGTAAAGCAACTACTAGTAATTGCTTAGCAACCACCTAGTAACACCTTAGCAACCACTTGTAATCACCTAGAAACCACATAGTAACACCATGGCACCTATCCACCAATCCGCACACTTTTCTTTTATGTTTATTTTTCTTACCTAAGAGTTCCTGGTAAGCAAAGACAAATTGCAGCACTATATTGTTACTAACTGAATTATTCCTTTCTGTTTCAGAAGTGCAAAGGACTGAGACAGTCTTTCAGCTATTTTAGAGGAAGAAGAGGAACGATGCTGTTTAATTCTGCGTGGGTCAGACCACACCAACCAGTCAGCTAGTGCCTCCTCCTCTTCTTCATCCAGTGAGCAGCGTCTCCTCCTCTTCAACCAACCAGTCAGCAATGCAGACAGACAACCAGTCAGCCAGTGTCTCATCCAACCTTCACCTCCAAAGCTTCCTGTTTCACAAATGTTTGTACTGACTGCTGTGATTTACCATTATCAGATTGTGTGACATATTTTGATAAATTTCAAGATATAAAATTACATTGACTTTTTTTTTAAAGATTTTAAAATCTAAAGTTTGGAGAAAGCGGTTGTAGTTCCAGTGTGTCGGCCAGGCCTCCAGCTCGTTAGAAAGTCAGTTACTGTAATCACATTACTTTTTCCTGTAACAAAGTAAGGCATTACTGTTCCAGTTTCAGTAATCACAGTACAGTTACTGATCTAACTGATCGGTCATTACTTGTGTTTCATTCTTCAGATTCTTCTGCTGGTATTGTGGCTTAGCTCAACAATATTTATCAGTCCAATGAATGCAAGTAAGCCAAGCACAATCGTTATAGGGTGTAACACAAAAGTAATGGAATGAGAAGAGTAACTAATTACTTTCCTCATCAAGTAATAAGTAAAGCAATTTATTGCTTTTGAGAAAAGTTACAAGTAATGTTTAATTTATAACTTTTTCCAGTAACAACCACAACACTGACAAGGAGTTGGGTTCCTCCACCATAACATTTTGAACTGAGTAGATGTTATTATTTAGTGTACTGATGCCTTTCTCCACGTGGTTTGGCAATTCTGTTGGCTATACTAGTAGTAGAAAAATAATAAAATGAATCAATGATTGTTCATTTTATACATTTCATCCAGAAGTGGTTTGCATTTTTTGGACCAGCAAGGCTTTGTGGACTCTAGCTCTGATAACCTCTGTTGAAAAGAGTCGCACCATGTCAGCTGGGTTCAACACCAAGAGTGGAAAAGTAAATTTGGTTAAAAATAGTTTGCTAGCAAAGTTCAAACCTCTTCCACAGTCCTGAGATCAGTTCAGATATCTAATGTAAAGACTCCTTCAGTAACTCACAGACCTCAGATCAGTTCAGACTGCAGCCTCCAGCAGGCCGGTGGTGAACAGAGATGGTGTAGAGGTAAGACTCTCCAATCTGTAGTCAGATGTGGGCCGGGAGCCTGGGACCCGATCCACCAGAGAGCAGCAGCGAGGAGAGACAAGGTGAGTCTTCAATAAGGTGCGTGCTGAAAACCTCAAAAAAAACATACTGGTATCCTACACCACCTGATACTTAAAGTCTTCAAAATAAACACAACAAACAAAATGAATCCAAAATAAAATTAAAAATATCCTACTATTCTGTACAACTCTTTGTATAACTGCAGTTAGAAATGGATCAAAGAGAGACCTATTAATGTCAATATGACAACATTAATGTCCTGTATCCCAAAAAAGTCAACTTTTAAGGAACTGAAAATATGGCTTACTTTCCCATTGACAACAAATTTGAATAGAATCAGAATGTCTGTATTTGCCCATTACTGCACAGGAGTCTGACGTGGTAACATTGCAATTTACATAGCACAGTACATAGTCACACACATGGTAAAGGGACAGCAGCACCTCATATACAGTATAGTACAATGGCTCTGTGCAAGACATATGATAAACAGTAGACTATATACACAATTTTACAAATATACAGTACATTGAACATTCAGTCACTATGCGCATTCAGACAGTATTGTTAAAAAATCGGTGATGGTATCATTGATAGTCTGTGGTAGAGATGATAGGAAATCTGTCTTTCCAATGTTTCATTTATGTAACAATCCAAATAAAATACCTTGGTCATTATTTCACTGATGATTTAACTGATGATAGAGATATCTATAGGCAGCGCTCCAAACTGTATGCTCAGGCCAACATGTTATGTCGTAAATTTCATATGTGCTCAGTTGATGTAAAATGTTCCCTGTCTTCTGTACACCGCTGTACACAGCACACCTACGGTAGCATGCAGAGGCTCATACTGGCCTATAATGATGCCATGCGGTTGCTTCTTTGTGTTCCCAGATATCATAGTGCTAGTCAGCTATATTTGTCCACTCTGGAGTTCCCACATGTCTGACAGTCATAAGGAATCTGATGCATAAATTTATGTGTCGCTTAGATGAGTCAGTGAACAGCATCATGGAAGGTCTAAGCAACCCTGTGAAGAGCTGTTTTCACTACTCATCTAGACTCAGGGAGCACTGGCGTAAAATTTAGTCTGTATTCTTTTTTGTATTGTATTGTATTGTATTGTATTTTACTGTTCTGAATAACAAACAATGACTTGTCATTTACTTTATTTCTTTTATTTATTTCTTTTCTTTTCTATGGACTAGTGATGGGAATTACGGCTCTTTGAAGGGAGCCGGATCTTATGGCTCCGTTCCTTTCCGAGAGCTGGTTCAAAAGAGCCGTTGAACGGCTCATCATTATTTTTTCTTTTTTTAGGGGGCAAGGGTTACTAGGTTTATATGCGAAATAATCACTAGGATAATGATAGGGTAAGATTTGGATCAGATTCAAACTAAGGCATCCCACCAATATAATTTCATTTCGCATGTGTGGACTAGGTTTAGCAGCACTAAATTACTCGTATTACCAGACCTAATGTCAATGATCTGCATTGTAAACATTACACAAGGTGACGCCATCTCCCTCTGCTTTGTCAGTGAATTTACTACTTTGAATTTACCCTCTGTATGAAATGTGTTATGTAAATAAAGTTGCCTTGCCTTGAATGCAATTCATGCAACACTTAATATTAGAAAACTTCTATTGGCACAATAAAAAAACAAGTCCAATGAATTTTTGTGCAAAACATATTTTAGTGCAAATCAGATAGATAATCTGGCACGTCAGGCTAAGTGGATTTAGGGCAGGCAGTGAAATTTGGGCACAACGATAAAAAGAACCGCTCTAATCTACAACTCGGTTCCCTTCGTTCGTACCAAAGAGCCGTTGAAAAGAATCGGATCGTTCGCGAATGTAACATCACTACTATGGACCATGAATGTGCAATAAAGATGAAATAAATAAAAATAAATTGGTTGGAATTTTTATGTACACCTACTACTACAGCATGAACTAACCAGAAAGATACATCGTTTTACAGAAATTTTTTTTTTTTTTTTTTTTGCACTTATTGATAAATAGCCGCACCTGATATGGAGAACTGGCTAAAAAGGTCAAAAGGTCATTGGTCATTTCATTGTGACTTTAAAACCTGCTGACATTCTTTCAATAGAAACACCACTAGATAAAGTGTCCCAGCCTTCAAAGACAGCAATAATTTCACCCTTGATTGATCCACTGCCATATTTTCCACATCCCTGCAGTAACTATGAGCAGCAGCAGTCCGCCCAGCACCGCAGCAACAAAACAGTTCTGCCTGAGTTTTATAAGGACTAAAGAGCTTACAATCAACAGAATAATGCATGCTGATGTAATCGCATAACTGAATGTAGGCCAGCCTCCTGAAACGTATCCGAAATATGATTGTTGATGTAATTTACAATTTAAATCGCTCCTTGGTATTTTGGTGCTCTGTAGCTTGTAGACCACGGTACACCACTGGTTATCTGTCAGGACATCTGTGATTCTGAAAGCCTCGTAGGGAGGAATCAGCACCTGTCCCTCTTGGTCTATGGCAGAGTAATATGTGACCTCAGCACCAAAACACGTATAGATCTCAAAGCAAGAAACGTCCCCAAAGAAACCGGATGCGTTCTTGCTCAAAGCCGTCAAGGTGAAAGCGCCGAAACGCATCTCTTTGTCGATGACATTCTGCTTAAAGTGTCTCCCGGTTCTGTGATAGGTGGTTCTGCAGGATGTCTGATTTCGCCGCAGAACTTGAATGGCATCGGTCAGGTAGAAGTAGAAATAGTGGAACTTAAATCCGTACGGCCTGTACTCGTGTTTCCCCGTTTTCACCGCTTTGCTGAACTCTTGTTGGATTTCTTTCACTTTAACATCTGTGTGCATGTATAGAACCGTGGCGTGGTCTTCTCCCAAGTCCTCGTGCGCAGGCTTCTTTGCTTTTTTTTCAACCAAGGCCCAAGCTATACTGAACATTCTGTTGACGTGCCACTCGAAAACGCCAAGCTCGTCGATCATAGCTGCTGCTTCAGATCGGCAGCCGTCGTACATGTCGTCAATGGAATCAGTTGCCATGTCCAGAGGCAATGCGACAATCTCACTCCTCTGCAATTAGAGGCAGGAAGCAACACAGTATTAGGTGATTGAGCAGAATCAAGTCTTGCAAATATTATGGAAATCTCTTTGCAATTTCAATATAATCAATTAGGGTATTGTGTGTGTGTGTGTGTGTGTGTGTGTGTGTGTGTTTGGTGGTGCATCCTTTACAACGGATGCCATGTTCTGCTTAAGACTCATTTTCAATTCTTCATTAAGATGGACTTTCTATTTGGTCAGTACTGTATCATGTACATTAAATCAATGCTGCTCCACATACAAATAACAAGTATACATCTTATGATATTTTTGATGCATTCAAAACAACGAACTGTCCTCCCACCTGCACGGGTTGCTCATGCCACCACAGTATGAGAAATGGGTCTCGATACAGTACGAGCGCCACCACCACCAACACACAGACGGTTGCCCAGTTTCTCAATGGTATCTTCTTATACATTGGTCTCTTGCTGAGCTTCATATCTGAATAGCATAAAATAGGATAATTTACATCTCAGAATTAAATATGGCTCGGTAACGCAAGTTAAGAAAAACATCACGCTAATATTCTCCAACTATTTGCATTGTACTGCTGTCCATCACACTTTAAATCTGCAGGTAGGAGTGCCAACCTATTGGCTACAATAGGTTAAATAAATGCATACATAAACAGCATCCAATACTCACACTCTTTTTCCCCCCTGTAAACACTCATACAGTCCACCAACAATGTATTAATTCTGATATTTTTAGCTTACCTTTCTAGTGCCAGGTGCTTTCAACAGGAGCATTATATTCCTTAGAGGTGACAAGTCACAAACAGGGACATGTTGAGAGTGCTGCTGTTCTGTCTTTTGCCTGCAAGCAAATTCCAACCAGTATTCAACTCACAGGATTTACCGGTACAACCACACAGCACAGGCATTCCTCACCTTTGGTCAAAGCTCAAGCTATGAGATGGCTCAACGGCAAAGTTAGTGTGGATCTTATAATGCATGAGACATTTAAAAAATATTGACTGATAAGAAACCACAAGCTCTCGTGCCATATCCTCTTTTGCTGTGTGTGTGTGTGTTTGTGTGTGTGTGTGTGTGTGAGACAGAGAGAGAGGAGGGCAAACATACCGCCATCTGTAAATGAAAGCTTTGTCATGCTGTCATTTCACTGTTGGCATTTGAATTAAGAGGGAGGAACTATGTGTGGTCACACTGGTAAATCCTGTTTGGCAGAGACGCTTGCAAACTACGCAACAGAAAGTCATCTTGAGTACACACACACACACACACACACACACACACACACACACACACACACACACACAGTAAATGACAGATTAAAACAGAAGAAATCTTCACTTCTGAAAAGAGGCTTTCTCTGACAAAAAGGAGAAACATCCTCCTGGCATGGAACATATCTTATAGCGATCATAGTGCTGCATATGACCTGGTAAGTTAAATAAAGCAACCCAAAAATATACAATTATTTTCAAAACTGCTAAACTACACATGCAGGACTGTAATGTTTTACCAGACTGTACTACTATCATTCCATGTCATTTTCCTACCTATTCTAATTTGGATTTACAGTACAGTTAGTCAATAACCAGAACAACTTTAACCTGGGTTAGGGTTTGTTTACATTTGTTTACATTTACATCAACCAACAGTTTGATGTGCTATCACAAATTTAACAGGGAGAATCATTTTCTAAAACTGTAATTATTAATTTGACGACATTGTGGTACATATTTGTTGCACAGCCCATCTCCTCTGTTTCAGATGCGGTATGCCTTGCTGGGAGAGGCAAACACGGCAGAAGAAAACATGTGCCATTACCTCTCTTGTTCTTCTGGTGGGATCGCTGGTGTTCAGTGTCATATTTCTAACATTTAGCTGGCATGATACCGCTGAAAAGGTATTTAACACTACAGAACCTTTCAAATTGGGAAAAAAAAAAAATAAGAAAATAAGAAAATTTCTCTTTCTTGAGCTTTTGATTGACCAGGTAAACAGTAAAGGTTTATGGCTTTTAATAAAATAAAATCATGTTCCAGGTGGACTAACTCATCTTATTGAAAAGGAGTCATATTCTGATCAGAAACTACACTATCTAACACAGCGGTTCTCAACCTTTTCATATCAAGGACCCCTAATTTAGTCCACATTAGGGCCACAGACCCCCATTTGATGAGATTTTGTCTCTCGGACCCAAATCTGAGAATATTTTTATTGTCAGATATGATTTTGTCCAGAATTCCATGACTATCTGTACTGTAGGCAGTGAGATAACAGTGAAACTATGATCAAAATAGTCATTCTAAAATGACAAAATAATGAAGTTTAACAATTCATCAATTTACTGGGGACCCCCTGGAATGCCCTCAAGGACCCCTGGTGGTCCCCGGACCCCATGTTGAGAACCACTGATCTAACAGACATACACTGAATGCACCAAATTTTAGGGACACATACTGTTTTCATGAAGTACACTGATGAGGTGAATTCAGGTAAAAGGCATCATCCCTTATTGATTTCCCTTATTAAATCTCTACCAATCACAAAGTAGGAGATGTAGATAAAGAGAAGCAGGCGAGTTACAGAAGGATTCTGGAGCTTTGAAACAACTGTGGATTGTGCAAAACAGGCTGCAGCTCATATCAGGAAGATGTCCCTAATGTTTTGTACATTCAGTGTGTATCGCCATCTACTGGAGAAACTGTGTCTTCTTGTTTCAGAATGATATTCAAGACATGACCCATGACCCCGGTGACAGCATGTATGACGACTGCAGATCCAAACCAACAGTTGTGGCTGATAAACAAATGATGCAGAAGTGGGATAGTATAAACTTAAGTCAATCCTGGGATGATGCAGAGCAAAAAGCTAAGGAGCCTGCACACACGTACATGAGCAAAAAACATTCGATTGCTATATACATGTACACAAATGCCACACTACTCCCTGTCAGCCAAGACTACAAGACTGAGGCCAGACCAGGAGAAAGAACTGTTGCTACGGAAACATTCGATCACCGCTCCCTTTACTTTTACCTGAGTGAAGCCATTCAGATTCTGAAACATAGTCAAGTGTCATGTCTTAATGCATACTACAGAACAGAGGCGTTTTTAAATCTGAACATCTCTAACAAACAGATGCGCTTCAGCACCTTCATATTAAGCTCTCTCAACCGGAGTATAAACTCTTTGAGAAACGTTTGTTGTTTTGAGATTTACACATGTTTCGGTGCTGAGATAACACAGTACTCAGCCTTGCAACAAGACGGCCAGGTGCTGATTCCTCCCTATGAGGTTTTCACTGTCACCGGCATTCAGACAGATGCACAGCGGTGTAAAGTAGCCTACAGACTGAGGAGTAATCTGAACTGTGTTTACGATAGAGGGAGCGATACGTTGCATCCGATATCTGCATCACCAATGGATTCGTTTTGGCCTATTATCATCATCAGTAGTATCATTGTTGCCTCTTTGCTGCTGCTCTTTGTCATTGTGAAGGTGTTAGGAAAGTGCAAGCAAATTGCTGTTTACAGTGTTTCACCCATACACAATGACACTTATAGTTCTGGAGTTGTGATTTAGAGGGTAGGGTTTAGGTGTAATAGAGTGTTATAAGTTCAAAGCATATCAAAGCATATACAGCTTTCAATTTTTTTTTTTTTTTAATTTAAATGAAAAGGGGGGAAAAAAAGGAAAAACATTACATACTAGCAATGTATCCTATTTTTTGGCGATTTCATCACTTTCCAGCTGATAATATTGTAGCTACATTCTATGGTCAATGTATTACCTCTGCTCCCTATTTTTGACTAATCAACTTGCCATATTGTAGTATGGTGCTCTGGTAATGAATACATAACTTTACTAGTTGGTCATTAAATTACTCTCCAGTGACAAAGGCTAGATGTTCAGGTCAACTACAGATTATGGACAAATCCAATGAGACCCGAAACGCCGAACAGCACTTTGTAAAGTAGTAATAATTTCCTGCTATGCTGTTGATTTACCAACCCACCTACTGTAGATGGAGATGCAGATCAAGGTGATTTTTTATCTCAATTTACAATTTACAATTTCCCATTTGGCAGACGCTTTTATCCAAAGCGACGTACATATGAGATTTTAATACAACACAAGCAAGGTTCTAGTCAGGAGAGAACAACAAGAATAAGTGCCATAAAGCTAAGTTCTGGTCCAACAAGACATACAGTAGGTGCTACGAGGCAGCGCATAGAGAGGCATAGAGGCAGATAAAGAGTTTTTGTTTTTTTGGGGGTTTTTATGTTTGGATTGCACAGTCCATCAGGTGAGATGGTGTTCACTAAAGAGCTGGGTCTTTAGCATTTTCTTAAAGATTGAGAGGGACTCTGTGGATCGAATGGAGTTTGGTAACTCCTTCCACCACCGAGGAACCACAGAAGAAGAGTCTGGATAGAGACTTAGGGCCTTGTTGTGGTGGCAGCACCAGGCGCCGCTCCTTGGCAGAGCGTAGTGAGCGGGAGGGAGCGTAGACCTGAATGAGGGAGTTCAGGTAGGTCGGAGCTGTTTTGGTTGCTGCTTTGTAGGCGAACATCAAGGACTTGAACTTGATGCGGGCAGCAACTGGGAGCCAGTGGAGGGATATGAACAGCGGAGTGACATGTGCTCTTTTGGGACGCGCCGCCGCGTTCTGGATCATCTGCAGAGGTTTGAGCGTACATGCTGGGAGCCCTGCCAGTAAGGAGTTGCAGTAGTCAAGGAGTCATATTACAAGCGCCTGTACTAGTTGTGCTGCATGCTCAGATAGGTAGGGTCTGATCTTCCTGATGTTGTACAGGGCAAATCGGCATGACCGAGCAACAGAAGCCACATGCTCCTTAAAGGTTAGTTGGTCATCAATCATGACACCCAAGTCACCCCAATCTCCGAATTACACCCCAATCTCTGAATTAAAATGTTTAATTGAGCAATTGCCCTGATATTGTCATTGTTGTGAATATAATTAGTATTGCAGGGATAGATTCTGTGTTAAGTGAACTAACTCTATCAGTATCAGTCAGAATAAAAGAAATAGGACTTCCTGTCACAGTTTTCAAAATAAATCGCTTATTGATGTATACATGTCATTTTTGAATAATACAAAATACCAAGGTGAAAATAAAGAATATATATGAGGAGGAATATGTAGTTGCCTGCGAACAAATATACATGCAAATTATTTTTTTCCTCTGTACACTCAAAATATTTTTTTTTTTACAAAAGTGACACATTTTAGGCTTTCATTTGAAGGCTTATAATGGCTATATGTGGCTGTGGCTGTGTTAGTAAGTTGAAAGAATTGTTATGGAAATGTGGTGAGAGATAAGAAACAGCAAAACCTCCATGTTAAATTGTTAAATCTATCTGTAAATCTGCCTCACTGTAGGAGTTTGTACATCGCCATGGGTGCATTGGTAAGAATGTTACCTGTTTAAGTCATTTAAATCAGGAGAGACAAGGTTTACAAATTCAAAGCTTTATTGATTAACCTTTGGCGTAGACTCAATTTGCCCAATTATGGGGAACAACCCTGTAATTGGTCAGGAACAATAAACCCCCCCGTCCCACCCCTTGGCTTGGCACATCTCCGCACTGGGTTTCTGGCTTTCGGTGGGGATACAGGAGCAGCTGATTGGGGTAAATAAAGATCACATTGATGAGAGAGAAGGTGTGGGGAGGTTTAAACTTAATTGATTGGGTAGTGCAAATCAAGAGGGCGTTGCCTTCTCTAATTTGCTGATTTACTGATTGGACAATAGAAGGAAGAGGGAAAATTTGGAGCCAAAAGGCGTAGCCTAACTGATTTAAGCAGGAGTAGTGCATGAAAGGACAGAGGAGACAGATTTAAGAAGGAATTCCTGATTGAACTCACGCTAAGCTCCATTTATTCACCACAGTGCGCACACACGTGTATTGAGCAATGGAGAATGGCAAGATGAGGCTGTCTAGGAACAGAAGCAGAAACAAACAGTATAGTAAACAATATAACATACAATAGGTGCTGAGGATGTACCTCTGGACAGCGACTTGCATGAAGAACGTCAGACTCCTGCAGCATGTGATGATCTATGCCTGACACTAATGGTAAGATCTAAAATAATTTCCCTTTATTAAAATTTTGATTCACTTGCACTTAACCACATTAGCGTTATCAACTGAAGTAAAATAGACATATAGCCAAGTAATCAGATTTATCTCCCTCTATTATATATTTTCCCCTGTCCAAATGTTGTAAATGTAAGTTATCTGGAAAGAACGGACAAACGACCGTGTTCAATTATTTTCTTTTATTTAGAACAAGATCATATGCATGCCAGGCCCATCTGATGCTCTGTGCACCCGCCGTCTCCCACGCACACAGGTGGTCTTTCATGCAGTCCTAAAATAAAAAATAGGAGGAGATCTTGAAATGTCTGCAAATCATGTGAAAAAGAAAAACTAGGACAGCACTCCAAATTGACTTTTTATTTGCCACACGGACGGGTCGGGCAAGACGTCCTTCTTCAGCGTGTGTATTGGCAATTTCACAATCCATAGACACAGGTGGGGTTAATTATAGATGTGCACAACTGGCACAACAGGTCTATCCCAGCAGGGGGAGTCACAATCACATGATGTAGGTTACTAAAGCATGAAAGAATTTATACAAAATAAATAGAAGATAAAAAACAAAAGATAAAAAACAAAAAACAACACAAATTGCGTTCACTTCATAAGAAACAAATGAAATCTCCTCATTCAACCCACTGGGAATGAGGGTACCAAGGGAGTATATCCAATACGCCTCCCTCTGAAGAAGGATTCTGTCCCTGTTGCTACCTCTCCGTGGCATATTCACTGTCTCAATGCCTATGTAATGTAGTTCACTCAAGCTGTGGTTATGACTATTAAAATGCCTAGCCGCCAATGATTTATCATCATGATTACGAATAGAACATTTACGTTCACAGATCCTGGTTTTTAACTCTCGTTTTGTTTTCCCAACATAATATAAATTACATGGGCATTTTAACAGGTAAACCACATATCTAGTGTTACATGCGATTCTGCCTCTAACCTTGATGTCAACACCAGACTTCGGATGGGTGAATTGATTACCCTTAATCATAGAATAACAGTGTATACAATTATGAGGAAAAGGAAAATTTCCACTAGGGATCTGAGACAGAAAGTGAGTGGGCCTCTTAGGCAAATCTGACTTCATCACGTAAGTTGGAAGACCTCTTATAAAAATATCTAGGCGGAGTTTGAAATGCACTTGCAATTTGAGAGTCACTTTCCAATATGTGCCAATATCTACTCACTACTTGTTTAACTGACTTAGATATAGGACTATAGGTAGACACCAGTGCAAGACCCTGAGAAGAGGTATCTCTGGAACTAGGTTTGAGTAGATCAGATCGCTGAACTTGGCGTACCTTATTAAGATGATTGTCCAGTAATGCATCCCCATATCCCCTCACTTTAAAACTATCACAAAGATCTTTAGCATGTGACTCAAAAGAAGCATCAGAATTATAAATGCATTTAATCCTCAGTAATTGACTATACGGTAGACTTCATGTGCACAAAGATAGCAGACAGTCTGGCAAGCATAAATGAATTGTTAAATGCTCGTGGCAATACACTCTAAACTTGCCTTTGTCTCGCTTGAGTGTTTGTTCCATCTCCAAATAACCTGGTAATAATTAGCGTTTTTTGTTTTCTCTTTGTGTTGAGTGCATTTATACTGTGTAACCCGCAGGGGTATTTTTGAGTTTTTATGGGGCTCAGGAATAATAAATTACATACTACCTTATTTTGAAAAAGCCAAGAGTGCTCCCTTGCCATTTTTTTTTCCTGTGATTTTTTTTTTAAAATAAATTTTGGCAGTGTAACACCCTCATTCATTGCAATATTGTGCAAAACACAACCTGCTAAAATGATCTGACATGCCTTTTCTGGAGTGTAGAGCAGCTTTCCACCAGCTGTGTCGAGGCACATCCACCTGGCTTTCAGAACTGCAATTATGCGCTCTATATCACAGCACGGGTGCATGTATGACGCAAGTTATAAGAGCACTCCTGTCTGGTCTGTGGATTGACTAGAGGTGCCATGAGCCAGGGAGCCAAACCATAACCTTGATCACCCGGAGACAATGGTACATTTCAGTTGAATGAAAATAGTCAGTTTGAATGGTGAAAATTAATAGATGACAAATCACTTACCAATAAGCCACCCATCTCCATGCGCACCTTGTGCAAGACATGTCCCAACTGTACTGTTTTGTAGCACAAATGAGTCGTGCGCTCCCCCAGGCCATCGAGCAACAACATTCAGCAGGTTGTATTTTGCATCTGATGTGACTTGGACGTGGATGGAGTGATACTGCTTGCGATTGAGGAAGGGGAATGGGTCAGGGGAAGGCGCTTTAATACGCACATGGGTACAGTCTATTGCTCCGATGATGTTGGGTAGTCCAGTGATGGCATGAAAGTCCCTCTTAATTTGTAGTTGATCGACGGCGGTGTATGGGAATATGATGTACCTGGGTGATAGTCTGATGAGGCCTTTGATGAGATCGAGGGGAGCGCACGACTGACTAGAAGACTGGGACACACCGATCTGTCCCCTATCTCCCTTTGGAAAGTTCCTGTGGCCAGGAATCCGATGGTAGTGAGTATTTGGAGATGTGGTGGAACTGGGCTGGATCGGGAGAGAGAGAGAAAATTCTACATACCAGAAAAATGGTGAATGCTGTTCTCTTAAATTCTCTAAATCGCTCGTACGAGTGATTTAAGAAAGAATCTGTTTGTATGAGTGGTTCTTACATGAGGCCCAATGAGTGTGAAGACAATGGCATCACTGCTTGATCCCAAATTGAGACCACTGAACAGGTCGAGGCAGGAGGAGGGGGAAGTCGCCCTGCTTGTTCGCCAAATGCAAGAGATGAATGAAGAAATTAAGATTTTTTTGGGATGTCGCTGAGTAGATTTGATTTAGTACATCGCTGGCGCCCGTTCATTGCACTCCAGTCTACTCACCCTGCTCCCATTGATGTCATCCAGAGGTTAGCGATCACCATCATTTTTGGCATTTTGGTGGCGTGGTGGAGGGTCCTTGGTTGTCCACTTGAATTTGAGCCCAATAAAGTGGTGCACGTTATGAAGGCCTGCATTGTTCTTCACAACTTCCTGGCCTACGTTGATGAAGGCAACACTCCAGCCACCAGATGCATCCCTGCAAATTTCACAGACTCCTACGACACTTCAGGGATGCCTCAGCCAGGAGAGTGGAGAAGAGTGGTGGCCGGGCACACAAATCTTCTGGACCCTCTGGACCCTCTGGACCCTCATCATGTCACGGTCCCAGCCTAGCCCTAGTGTTTTCCTGGTGTTTTCCTTCTACTTCCCAGTCTTGTCATCCTCCAGACACCCACCAGATGTCCTTAGACTTTCCCTCCTCCTGCACACACACACACCTGTCTTCCATCAGCCCATTAGCCCTGTTACTTTGTTCCCCCTTCACCTGTCTGCTTTCAGCCAATCAGCTTTCGGACTCTTTCCCATCCAGCCAGCTGTTCTCTATTCTCGTTAGTCCCAGTGTGTATATATTGTTTGTGTTTCCCTGGAGTGGTTGTCAGTTCGTCTGTTGTATTTCGCATGTTTCCTGCTTTGTTACCAGCTCTGTTTCCCCATGTTTTTCCATTTGATCTCACAACGGGAATATGACACTGTTCAACATAACAGACAACAGAGGTTGAAACATTTCAGTTTAATGGGTTTTATATTCAAATCAACAAATTCAAAATCAACACTTAAATGCAAAGTAAAAAAATTAAGAATCCAAATTCAAGGGTCCAGTATTCAAGAATTTCACACTGAATTATAAGTGTTTAGTTTTAAAATGTATTAGGATTCAAAAAAGAAAAAAAGCAAGTGTCCAGTATTGAAGAGTGTTGTGTGCGAAATATGTGTAACAATTTAGTAACAGTAACAACTGTGCTTATTCTTTGAACTCCTGCTCCATCTCAAATAGCAGTTTGTGAACATGGAACGTTGCCTGAGTACTTTTATTAGTCATGGGCACAGTCCTCCACCCAGTCACCATACAAATCCTCATCATATAGTACAGCGAGCAACCAGCAGGAGGAGCACAATTACTGTTTAAAGCCTACGAGTGCCTGCACATCTTCCTGTGTGGTATGTGCAAGATGAAAGCAAGACGTGTAGGAGAGGGGTGGACCTCTAGCTCACTGACTTGACTTTAGGGACGAGTCTCAGCTGAGAGATCATCAAAGCAGAACAATTCATTTGCACACACACTTAACAGAACTATGCCCTCTTCCAGTGGCTGTTTGAATAGGTTAAACATTATTGAAATAATATTTAGAGGTGCACCGTCTCAAACAGTCAGGTGAATGCTTATGCAAACCAGGGCCACAGCAAAAACTGTCGCATGAGAATGAACCCTCATCCTCATCTGGCATCTGAATGATGATGGCATCCTCATCTGGCATGATAACAGCACTGGCTTGAACTGCAATTTTGTGAAGCA
Organism: Centroberyx affinis; assembly: GCF_046629955.1. Lineage (NCBI taxonomy): Eukaryota > Metazoa > Chordata > Actinopteri > Beryciformes > Berycidae > Centroberyx > Centroberyx affinis. Next base: position 69,689 of record NW_027282091.1, on the reverse strand, counting down.
ACGCTGTGACGACCACAAGGGGAGTCCAGCACATCTCTTGTCTAAGGGCCCCTAGGGGTTAAAATCTATATTTGACTTTGATTTGTCTTACAATGTTACTGTGGCACACCAAACGACACAAGCAGGGCTAATGGTTGTGTGCTTACATGGTTTGTGTATAAGGAAAGGAACTGGCTCAAAATACTGTATATCGTATATCATTCTTGGGCACAAGTGGACTTAGAAAAGGAAATGCTCATCAGCACAAATGATGAGCAAAGAGTGGATAATCACTTCTCACACACCTGTAGGCCATTGAGTATTCCCTTGAGTATCCCCAGTGACACTCAACCATTGCTGGCACATATACTCATATGAGGAGTTTCATTCCAAAAGGAGACATCAATGTTATAATTTCTATAATCTACAGTATTTCTGCTTTATTAGATACACAGTGGACATGTTTTAGAGACCCATCCACTCCCTTTAATGTCCTGTTAAGCTCCAAAATGAAAGCCTCCCTTCCAACTGTGAAATTGTCTTGCATCTGCACAATCCCCAATCACCCAGTCATTCCTGTCTGCCGGCAGTTGGAATGGTATTTAATTTTTCTATGATGAAATTGTCTACTCATCCGATGCCTTTACATTTTTCATGGATGCTGGGGGTTTGTTTTTGTTTTTTTTAATCAAGCCAGTGGCTATCATTCATCTTCATTATTTGAGATATATTCCATAGTTGGTGCTTGCCATATGTGGAGCCACTTATGGACTCATAAATACATGCAACACATAATTTCATCATCAGAGCCAATCACATCCGCAGGCACTTCAACGTTCCAGCTGATTCTTCATACATCAGACCCGATCATTCTGCAATATTGTCCACCCAAAGATCTCTCCAGCCATAATGACTGGCAAGTGAATCATGCATGTGGTGGCAGTGATTTTAAAACACAATCTACTCTTCTTTCACTGCTTCACGCTTTTATAACACCTGTCAGCACAGGTTTGAGTTTAAGCTGGCCTCAATGTACCAGCGTCCAGTATTACTAAACTGTCCTCCATCTACCAGCACTCAGTATTATTAAGATGGGTTTCTTCTATCAACACTAGCCTATTGATCGTAGTCCACCGCAAAAAAATTCATTTGAGCATCCGGGTGGTTGGGAGTATACCTATTATGTTATCGTGCTACTCACGGAATGGGAATGCTGTCTTTCCAGTCGCTGTCATTCCAGTTGCTTCGTCCCACGGCTCTAGAGGGATTCCCCAGGAGGGCATCCTAATTCATACATCCATTCACAGATGCCTGACTTCACCAATTGCACCTTGGAGCTGAAGTTTGTTTTGCCTTTCAAATAAAATTTTCATTCCAGCATTCAACTTAGTCTCTCCTGATTGACGCTGCTTTTTTTTTCCACTCACACCCAAACAAGCACAGTGTTTTTTGGAAGATGTTCTGGTGCCATACTGTGGCAACAGAACATGACCTATGGATAGTTTATGGTGGAAAGCAAATTTTATAAACCTTAATGCCATGTTTAATCAAAGCCATCAACAATTAGGCTGTACAATATTTCACAGGCCTATGCCATAATACCTTCTAAATATAATATGTTCTAAACAACTGATTTCATGTCCATTGCAATGCTTGAACTTGGGAGATGATTCTGAGAGGATAATAGCGATGGTTTTATGATTTAACACTTAATTTCATCCACATCAAACCTTTAATCAACATAAGCTAACTAACTAGCTTGTTATGAAGCATTAAATAGCTAACTGGCTAGATAGCAGATGTTAAATATCGATAATTAAGTGGTAGACTGGCAGCAGTAATCTGGGGGCCAGGACCATTCTGTATGAATACTCACCTTGCATGAACTTACAACATCAAATTCTCCAACAGCAAAATTTACATATGTTTATAATCAAGAATTGGCTGCTTTGTGATGTGTGCACTGTGACTCAGTATTGATAGCTCTATTCCCATAGCCAACTTCATAGTCCTCTAGGTATGGGGGTAGGGCGAGTTTGATGGGAGGTAACTTCATGGTTCGAGGTTGGTTTCTGTGCAGCCATGGCAGTGTTGACAGATCCGTCTCGAATGAGTGAAGCAGATCGCTAGGATCTGCTTCACTCATTCACTGTAGAGTGAGTGAGTGATGTACAAACTGGAGTTTGTACATCACCATGGGTGTATCAGTA
>NW_027282091.1:0-62500 GCF_046629955.1 Centroberyx affinis | reverse complement strand
TAAGCTAAGCTGCTAAATTTCTCTGTGATTCATCCAGAAAAGCTGAATCTAACACAAAAAAACAACTAGCTATTACAACTTATGAGGCCGAATATAGAGCTGTGGAATCAGACAAAACAGAGTGTGGAGGAGAGGGCGACCAGGGGAGCTGTAACAGCGTCAGCCGAGAGAGACGCTCTGCACCGGGGGCTGAACACCTGTGAACGCCCGGTGCTGATCGTCAGGGGGACAGACAGAAAACTCCGCGCTGCAACAAACTTCACGGTGCTTTGGTGAACCTGACTTTGTTTTCTGACAGAATATTATATCGGACTTTGCCGACTCTGAATACAGAACAACAGCGAACAGCGACTGTGTTAACTTTACCTGTAACGTTAACTTGCGGCTACATCCAGCGGCACCGTTCAGCACTCGGTGAGTTGATCCACATAACGTAACTGACTCCAGCGCGCCGGTTTGTTTTATGATCCTTTGAAAACGGGTGCGATTTATCCAGACTCGATGAGGAAAAACGTTTTGTAAATGAAAATAAGCCTCAGTAAAGAGATATAACGCTGCTTTCTCTCTGCTAACTTTGTCTTTGGTGCTACACTGACCGTGAACGCACCGTCAGAGTCAGTGACGCGCGCAATGCATTCTGGTTGTTGTAGGATTCGGCCTTAACAGCGATATGGAGAATCTACAGCCGTTTTCTCAGTTTTCTCTGGTCATAGGGCTCCAATTTCAAAAATAATTGCACATTTCTACTACATGGGTGACCTAGTTTTAATAAATCATCATATTCACAGCAGTGAAATAGGCCTTTAACTTTTTTTGGGTAGTGTTCGGGTATGTCCACGGGTTCTAGAGAGGACCCACGCTAACACAAAGCATTTTTTGCATTAGCATGATGTTTGCCGTCAGTAAAACGCATAATTGAGGTAAGGTTGGGATGATTTGGTATGCTGTTTCACGTCTGATCCATATATTTTGGGAAAGTTGGTTACAAGGCATTTTAACAAACACTATTAATAATCACACTTTTCAGTACACAGAGAAGCACTGAGAAGAATTGTAATGGCAACTGAAACATGGGGTTTTGTATTGCCAAACAGGAAATCTTGAATAAAACCACAGGAAAAACGGACTCAACTGATAAACTGATAAACTGACTGTGGCTTTCTTGACACACGTAGGTTCTTGGGAAGTGTCTCCACACCAATTTCATTAGATCAGAAATAAAAAAAATAAAAAAAACACATGATGAAATCTTACACACCAAAGGTTCCACAGAGAAATAAGCTAAAGGACAATGCCCAAACAAACTAAATGCATATAATCAAGAACACAAATGCAACTAAACCAGCTCCTGAAGCATTGATGTATCATCAGCTATCATTTAACATTTGTTCAAACTGAGAATCTATTCTTTGGGCAAAGTTCAAATCTGAATATAAATGCGCTGTTGCTTGGTGACAAATGGGAGGATTAAGCCGCATTCTTGTCATATCAGATGAGCGAAAGAATAGGATGACATCTCTACAACTTGGAAGCGTTCACGTGTTTAGCTGGTTAGAACGCCTACATTCAGAATATATTTTCATTGGATGCTCTCCAGTTTTCTACCCTCACTGGCATGTGCAACTCAAACTTGAATCAACAAAATTACTCATCATTACAAATCCAATCACAGAAAATGACATCCGGAAACTCTGTCAAATATTTTTTTATTTTTTTATTCTGACGCTAGTTACTAAAACATCTCTGACCTATTTTGATTGTGGCAGTAAACCCTACCTAACCAACAGTTATTTTGTTACAAAGCAAAACTAATGTACAACGTATTTCAAATTAACATTGCTGGTAAAAAATGACCAATATGAAGTAAACATATGGGTAGGAGCAGATTTCCAGGACTACATTCAGGCATATCGCATTTGCACCAAAATTGCACACAAATATGTGACATTAACACGACCTCTGAAACGCCAATTGTGTGGACACGTATTATCTGAAAATAACGTTTCTCCACCACAAATTTCATTACATTCCCCCAGCACAAATTGAAATATGTTCCCTCTGGCACAAATTGAATTACGATGTAAAAGTTGACTAACGGTTAAGTTTAGGCAACTAAAACAACCTGGTTAAGGTTAGGGAAAGGGTTTGGTCATGGTTAAATAAGGAAAACCTGGGTTAGGGTTAAGGGTTAGGTTTGTAAAAAGCTGTCCCATGGCTCCCCACTGCCTCATCCATAGACTGGACAGTTGTGTAGGGAGCCACCAGCAAGGCACGGCCGACGCATGTCACTGGAGCGCCCCTGTCGACGTGAAGCTCGAGGGTAATGAAGAAATAAAATGAAAATGTGACTCACTTCGCAAATGCTGGGATATCATATTGACTCCATGAGGGATATCTTCATATTGTGTCCTACTTGTAAACGGCCATCCTTACTGGAAGTGATATTACCCATCTCCACTCCCTCCAAAAGCTGCCATTGTATTGTCACTTTTGGACTGTTATAAATGAATGTCTCTGTTGGTTTCTATGCAAACTCTGGTCTCATGTATCTTTGTGACTTCCTAGAGGCTTTCTTCATTGATCAATCTCCATGTCAGCCTCAGAATGAGGGAGGCCACGGGAACACAAAGGACAGTTGCTGACAACTATGGTGAGTAGGCCTATATGTGACAACCAGGGAGTGTGTGTGGGGGGGGGGGGGGTGCGCACATTTGTTCAAGTGTGTGTGTGTGTGTGGTTATTCATTAGATGGATTAACCTGACTGTGACTGATGTATCAACACGAGTTCCAGGAATAAGAATCAGCTAGCGTACATGTACTTAAATTAAATCAAAACCATTCATCTGTAAAATCTGAGCTGCTGGGTCTGTGGAATTATTTTAATCGCCTAGTGATCAGCTTTCACTTCCTGGACCTACTTTTAGATGTTAGGCAATATTGTCTTAACCTTTTGTTTTTTGCTGGATCTGCACTTGTTGCCTGGCAACATTTGCTTATTGAACATCCCATCATGGAGGAAGCATTGGCAGCTGGTACTGGGGGGACTTGCTGATTTCAGTGGCTTAACTTGTTTGATGGCTCTGGACTTGCTCAACGAAAAAAATGTCAAATATGTGAACATGTGTATATATTACGTATACCGTGTAAGGCACATTCACACCCACGTTCTCACTCAAATGCACACACACATACAGTGTATGAGTGTACTTCTGCAGAATATCTCTTCATCAGGCCAATGAAATGAAGTGTGACACCCAAGCAAGTTGTAACCAGGTATAAGAGAAAGGAATGAGGGCACACACTCATTCTCTCTCAAACACACACACACACACACACATTCTCACACCTACTCAGAAAGATTTCAGATAACACAGAAAACGCATACATAGTATAATCTACAATATAATACACATATTTAGATATAAAAAAAAATAGCTTGGATTTTCTAGAAAACTACTTGCTAGAAGACTACTCAAAGGTAAGAGTGTTGTTAGTAAAATGAATTTGCATCTTTTGTATATTCCTATTTATAATAACAGCAATCTTACAGATATTGTACCACTTTATAACTTTGCTTTGAAAAGTGCTTTAAATTTATTAGTTGATTTATGGTGTTATTAGTATTATCATCAGTGTTAATATTAGCATTATTGCATTTTTTTTTCTCAAATATCTATTTCAGACTAGGTCAAACATGGATTTGAAAAATGTTTTTGAATATCTGAACCACATGACACGCTGTTTTAATTTATTTGGGGTTCATATTGAAAGTGTGGGAGGACAGATTCTCATATTTGACAGATCTGTTTTCCCCACAGTGTGTATTACACACAGCTTTCCAAAGAAGTGAACAGCCATTTAATTAGCCTCCAAAGGCCATTCATTTCAAATATTTGAAACATTACTTTTGCTCACTTTTACCTTGTACTTTTACCTCATGAAATGTTGTGGCACTAACAGAAGCAATGTGTTTTATGTGACAATATCAGTGAAATGTTACACTTCGCACACCCAATTTTGTTTCCCTCTTTCTAATGCGCTCTCTCCCTCTCCCTCTCTCTCTCTCTCTCCCTCCCTCAGGTGTTGCCATTAGCCTCTTGTTGCCTTGTTACACCTGGTTTGCCGTCAGTAACCTCTCTGTGCTTGGCTACAGTGTTTTCTGTTTGCTCCAGCCAGCACACCATTGTGGAAGTCAAGATTACACAAAGTGGGAGAGAGAGACAGTAAGATTACGAAAGAGAGTAGCACAAAGTAGTTCCCCTAAGTGGGAACTTCCTAGTCAGTTGATTTGTGGTGTGGGAAAGCTAGAGGGAGAACATAAAGTTAGAACCGGTGAAGGAAAGGGTTGAAAAACAGAAACGAAAAGAGAGAGTTAGGACAGTAGAGGAGGGTTTGGAGAGAATAGCCGTCCCTTCACTTTAAGAGACAGATTCCTCCCAACTCCCATCTTTCTCGTCGTCCCCCTCTTCCTCCATCATGGCTCCCACGCGGACGGTCGTCCTGGTGGCACTGGTCCTCTCTCTGCCGGGCTCCGCCGACAGCTTCCAGCCCCTCTTCTCGTTCAAAGGGAATTCCAGCACTCACCGTGACATCACACAGAGGGCGGTCCTCAGAGAGACGGCCGAGGCCTGCAAAGCCATCGCTGCAGCCGAGGGCCGGGACTTCACCCTGAAGGTGAGTGGGCTTATCCGGCGCTCGTGTCATATTGGAAGAACAGGGTGACATCTCGTTGCTATAACTTGGAAGGGTTCACGTTGGAACTCATCGGAACACCCACATCCAAAATTATACACAAACTGAAGCAGATATTGTTTTTTAAATAGGCTTGATTTTTTTTCAGCCAGGACATGTACCATGTATTGATATTAATACATTTAGAAGACTAGATCTGCTTTTTTGTGGCTTATCTGTCTATGAGAGACTGGGCCGCTGCATGCAGTCAAAGCTAACCGAGAGACCCAGCAACCACTTGTGCTTTTCCTCTTTTAATAGATATAAATATCTATAATGTCAGCAACAACAAATTCAGACACTCGTCCAACTTTTGGGCAATGCTTCATTTCAGTCAGGAACACTCGTCATGAAGTTAAAAATCTTTATTGTACAAATGGTTATACAGTTGTATTTGGCAGCACAGGCTCCACTGTGTAGGGTGCTCACTGTAATCCAAGCAGCATGGTAAAAATTCAGCTGGGTGCAAATCAAACCAATGGTTTTGTGTGACTCACACACAAACCCCCCCAAACCAGCAGACCCAGACGCCACCAAAGCGCAAGCCACAAAATAATGTGGAAGTGTGATCCTGCTGAAATTTCAACCTGGATCCCATTGAGTCAGCAAGGAGACTACACCTTATGTAATGGCTTTCCAAGTAATGTGCATCATGCATTAAAAATGACAAATCTGAATTCATACTTATCATGTTTGCCTCTAGTCATAAAGCTATTGAATGTAGTACAAAAATCAAACAATATCCTACCTCACTCTGTTTGGTGCCAGCCATTCCAGGTCAAAGGTATAGAGATAAGACCCTATATGGCTGCACAAGACCATGACACTTTCTCCTGCCCTAATGTTGTCAAGCCCTTTTTACAAGAATTAAGAGTCGTTGTCAGTGTCAGGAAATATAAGACAGAAATGAAAGTTTAAAGGTCCCTTTCGTGGAAAACAGGATTCCCCTTGCCTCTGTGATTATAAAGGAGTTGGATGGTCTATCTAAACATGGTGAAAGTATCAAAACGCACGGTCGCCAACTAAATCCACACAATCCATATTAGAAAAGCGAGCCTCTAAACGAGCCGCTTGGACTTCCGTAACTTTGTGGCGTCACAAAGGTTCGCTCATTATCATTTCTGTAAGAAATAATAGACTAACAAAGTGTTTTTTTCAAAGTGGTTGAGCGGTTTCACTCTTGAAACCGTTAGCTAATCAGAACAGAAGGGTCGTTAATATTAATGAGCCTTAAAGTGACAGAAACAACCTGTTCTTGGCAAGGCTCAGAGAGATGCTGGAAAATGAAGTACAATAGAGGTAACTGTATATGGCGATGGTGCCTGCGAGCTCTTGCTTTCATCTTACACTAGGATTAATGACTGCATCTTTAAATCTTTATGAGCAAAAGTGGACCATCTTTTTTTAAATTAAATCATATGTGAGAGTACATGGCAAGTTCAGATAGATATAGTCTTTATTGTCCCACAGGAAATTTGTTTTCATAGCCAGTACATGCACAGAAACAGAAACCACACCATACAGATATACATACAGGTACATAAACACATACCATTCATCCCCCGTCTGTATCCCAGCACATATACGTGTATCACATTCACAGGTAAGTCTGGCTCTGTACAAGGTCAACGAGGCAGTTTGTTTAGTATAGCTATGGCGGAAGGGACAAGGTAAATGTTCATGGAGGACACATCTGGAAGTAGCAGAACTTGACATACCGTGATGTGCAGGTGGAGCTGCAGACACTGCTGGATCACGTTTCTCACCACTAACTTCCACTTCTGGGTGTGGCTGGTCAGCCCTGGGTGAAGTATCTGAAGACACAGATAAAATCTGTTACTGAGACATCAGTAGGCTAGACTGAAATATTTTGCTTGGTGTTATGCTATGCTTTGTTGTGCTGTTTTGAGTAGGTGAAAACAGGTTGGTGATCTATCCCTGCTTATTAACATTAAATGTGAGAGTACATGGCAAATTCAAGTTAGTTCATGGAGGACACTTCTGGAACTGCCAGAACTTGACCTACCATGCTATGCAGGAGGAGCTGATTGCTCTTCATCACTACTGCTATGCCTAATCCTAGTCATAATGGGTTAGAATAGCTAACTGTATAGGATAGCTCCACTGAACACACACATCTGCAAAAAGCTTTTAGACTTTAAGAAAACACAACGTTTCATATTTCATGGCAGTGTCCAGATAACGGTAGCAAACAAAATGCAAATTGCTGGTTGGTTTGCAGTCAGGCTAGCAAGCTCGTACTACTGTGTAGTTCGCCTGCATTTAGCTGGCTGCTAAGTTCTAGATAAAGTTTTCACACATTCAGACAGAAAGTCAACATAAAAAACTAAACATAAAATAACATACCTCTTATTCTGCTTTTGCCTCCAATCGATTAATGTCAGCTTTTGGCCATGATTCATCGTCATCAGAGTCCTGACTCCTGACGGTCAGCATGTGCATACAGCCACAACTTGCGTGTCCCAGTCAGGTTCCAGTACTTCCGTTTTCGAGACTTGCTTTTTTCTTGCTCATGGTCAAAAGTACGCTGACTAGGGATCAGCTCTCACGGCCCCAGTGCTGGCATCACTATACTGTAGTAGTTGGAAATGGCAAACTGGCCCTATATCAGCTGTCATCATTAATTGACCAGCGTTTGTCCCACCTTATTGAGTTGATGAACTTGACCAACAACCTATCAGATCTGGGGTGGCCACTGGGGTGGCCAATGAGATTCCACCCCCTAAAATCGCCATTGCATGTTTTAGCTGGATTGTTTTCATCATGGCAGTGTCGCAGAGACATTGGCTCATAAGTGTCAGCAAATCCAGAAAAGAGCCTGCGACTTTTCCTCTCTGTATATTTAGGTAGCCTAATTGAGTGCGCACTCTGCTACTCTGCCAAGTAGCAGAGTGCATTTTTAAGTTAGCATACTCGTTTAAAACTAATTGGAATTATAATGTGGATGCGATCTAATGAGCACATGTTATAGGCCTACTGTGTAGATGACTGTCACTTTGATCTTGGAGCTGATTCCGGAGTCTCGGTGGAGCCATCCTGTGCGCAAAATGATAAGATATGGTTTTTGTAGGTCTTAAATTCCATGCGCAATCAACAGATGATAACAGCCACCGCCTGTTGATAAATCCCTCCCTTTATTTTGCGCCTCAGCCATGGAACACCCACAAATGCATATGCAATTATACCAAAGCGCAAAAAACGGCATACCCAGATCAACCCACGGTTTCAGGCACAAATGCCCTGTGCGCTGGCTTAGTAGATCAGAAAACAAGGTTTTAACACCCGCAATGCATTTTGCACTGCCACAAACCTTCAGTAGATCCGGGCCTTAATATTAGTCTTACCTCGGTCTGAATAATGTGTTTTTGGTCTTTGGTTAGACATAGGGTATCTTTTCCAAAGATTGTTTTATATTTGTTTGCATCCATCTTCACTGTTCAGTATCATTCCTTCTACACCAACAGCATTGTGTCCAACAGTGTCCCGTTATACATACCCTCCAAACTAATTTTCACCATGTGTGCTGATTTGGAAATTATTTCCCTCACTGATACAAGTACTGAGAAGTAGAGATTTCGAGCAAGGTGGTGTAGATATAAGAAGCAATGTGGCTGGAGATCCATGCACATTCAGAAATGTACAGCTACTACTTACCCCTATCCAGTGCATAAATGTCAGTCATGCCTAGGCTAGGGAAATTAGTGGCTTCGTTGATCACAGATGCCAACCATTTCCAATGATCATGATAAGCATGGCTCCTTAATGTATTGCATGTGTGAAAGGGGTAAGAAGAGAAAATGCAACGAGCAAACGTGCTTTAAATCGACTGTATTTTTACACTGAACAGAAGTCTAAACGCAACATACAACAATTTCAAATATTTTCGGAGTTAGTTCATATAAGGATTTCAATCGATTGAAATCAATTACTTTGATATTAATCCATTGATTTCAGATAATTGGGAACACAGATATGCAGTAAAGAGGTGATTGTATGTCAACGAGTAATACATTTGCTTTGCTTGTCAGCTGAAGCTTATAATAATTCTGTGAAAGGCAAGGCACAATATATCTAAAACTGTGATCTGTAAATTTTGAAGTCAGTGTATCCTAGTGTAATTAGGTAAAAAAACAAAACATTATGACATTATTTGTCATTTATTTTACAGTAGAAAAAAATAATGATTCACCTCCATATAAAAAGGGAAAATAGGTTTTCAGCTCTGTTAATAAACTCTGACCAAAACATACCTCACTCCACGGGAGATGGACAAACTGGACAAAAGTAGGAAAACAAGAAGGAAGCAAGCTTAGCCTGTGTGCATATCAATAGCATATCTTGTGTTACACATAAGTAGGTTTTAGTGGAGAGAGACAGAGAAGAGAGAGAGGGGAGAAGACATGCGTCAACAGTCCCAGGCCGGATTCTAACCCACAAAGTTGCAGTTACATAGACCGCTTTACTCACCAGGATGCCCAAGTACTGAGTATTAACAGACCCAACTTTGCTTCAGGAAAGTGAAAGAAAGGCACAGATTCAGTTGTGAAGTCAATACACCACCTAGTGGAGAAATGTTTTATTGCACAAGGAACAGTAGTGTACAAGAGGACAGCACTGTAGACCACTGCCGTAGCCCGCAGAGGCTGTTGCTGTAGATTAACTACAGCTCCCCAAAAATGTTGATTTGGGTCGACAGGGAAAGCAACATGGAGCAGATCGAAGAGTGACTAGCTGAGGAGATTTGCAAATATGTTAATTTGTACAATACCTCATCCCCAAATTATAAAGATTAGCAGATTTCTGAATTCGTGGTGACACATATCCCAGAACATGGATTTTAGAGACTGTAAACACTACTACTTCTTCTGTTATTACTTCTGTGCTAACAAAGCACGACACTGCCATCTAGTGTTTCGGTGGTCTATGCGCAGAATCACCAACGCAGAACTATAAATGCTTGCACTGCCAACACCTACGGCGTTGCTACGGCAACACTTTGACACAGAACCATAAATCAGCCCTTAGTCCAATCAGCTGAAGCCAGCTAGTTTCCTCACTGAACTTGCATTGCTCATTATATAATAAATAATTTTCTTTTTTTTTTTAATTTCTCTGTCTCTAGATTAATAATAGCCTGTCGGTCGGCCAGGTGGTAAGCGCTTGTTCCTCTACCGGCACCTCCGACTCGGTCCTCTCCACTGTCATGTTCCACACTTCCATCGCCAATATGTACTTCAGCAACGCGATGGTGGATGTGGTGTTCGCACTGAGTCAGGAGCGCCACTTTGACGACGAGACCTTCCAGGGGGGACGGGATGTCATCATAGCAGGTACAGATGAAGCGTTTTGCTCCAAATTTGAAAACTACAAATGTCAGCAGATCCTCAAAACTGAACTTTGCATAATACAGTCAAAAGGTAATAACGTTAACATAACACCGTGGAAGTTTGTAGGGCAGTAGAAGACGAGTTATCAAGTTACGGTTTACAAATCCCGTTACTAACACAGGCGAGTTTGGAGCAGTGAGAAAATATTTCTTCTGTCAATAACTGTATATCCTTATTGCACCTCACCCACCCATTTCAATTCCTCTCCCTTTCCATAAGGTCCATTTATCTTAACCATTGTAGACATTTTCCACTTACAAGTCATTAAAATGCTGTATAGAATTCTGTGTTGATACTGTTTGAGTAGATAATGTGAAAAATTGAAAATGACATTTGATTCAATCTTTCACACCCCATTGCTGTCACTTGTACTTCTCACAGAACCCACAATTGGAAACAATATTAAGCCTATAGTATCTGATTTGTTGGGTGAGTGGCCTTTTATTGGGACCAGCCCAAGGCACACCTGTGCAATAATCTGGCTGTTTAATCAGCATCTTGATATGCCACACCTGTCAGGTGGATGGATTATCTTGGCAAAGAAGAAGTGCTCACTAACACGGATTTAAACAATTTCTCGAACTTGTTTGTTTTGTTTCATTCTACAGCGTAACCTGATCACACCATAAAACAACACCCATATGCACATTCACAAACAAATGTTCATCATTGTTCTGCCTGTCCCAGAGAAACGCTAAATTCTAAATTGAATCTATCACAGATTGCCATTTGGTCTGATTATGTTACTTGCTACTTTTAAATTACTTATTTATTTTAGACTCCAGTTTGAATACCATTATCGTCATCTACATATATTTCTCTGATTTGAAGTAATGTATTTGTAATATCACAATATTAAAATGTTTTCCCCCTTTCAAATATGTTATTGTGTAATCCAGCAAGTAACTACCTTAAGCGTCTATCATCAGTTTACTTTAGTGAATTACCCATTCCAAGTTTTGGTAATCTTTACTTTAATCCCTGTACATTTATGCTCTAAACTTGCTCCAGGCCCAAGTACTCCAACCTGTAGGAACTGTACAAGAGGGAATTGCACCAATCAGCATCTTGATATGCCACACATGTCAGGTGGATGGATTATCTTGGCAAAGAAGAAGTGCTCACTAACACGGATTTAAACAAATTTGTGAACAAAATTTGAGAGAAATAAGCCTTTTGTGTGCATAGAAAGAGTCTTAGATCTTTTATTTCAACTCATGAAAAATGGGAGCAAAAACAAAAGTGTTGCGTTTATATTTTTGTTCGGTATACTTCAAACAAATGGATAAAATTCTATCATTGGTGATCTCTTTATTATATCTCTTGTGCAAAAAACAAAACAAAAACAAACCTAAAATTAATTGTAACAATTTGTACAAAAAATGGTTTCTTTCAGACAAGAAAAGCACCATGTAACGAAATGCAATGCAATTTACGGCACGAGGTACAACACACACACACACTGTGGCGTCTCCCTGTGCTACTGCCACTAACCGACAGCAGAGGGAGCCAGAGAGCAGGGTGAAGCCAGCGTCAGCTGGGGATGGTAGTTGATCGTGATACATCCACTGTCAGCTCACGGTCACTCTTCTATTCTACTGTTTAGGAGTGTCTGCTGTGAAGGCCAGTGTGAAGCTGGAGAGCTTTGTCTCAGGGAGGTGGAGCCTGGGACGAGTCTGTCACACCCTGCAGGTGAGATGGATGGACAGACAGACTGATGTTGGTATTGTCATTATTATTATCATTATTGGGGGGGGGGGGGGATCAAGATATTCATTACGATGTTTCCCTACATATTTAGGACTTCTACAGTCACAGTAACTGGGTGGAGCTGGGCAGCAGGACTCCCTATAGCGCCCTGATCAGACCTGACCAACCTCTGGAGAACCTGGCAGGTAGGACACTGCTGTGTGTGTGTGTGTGTGTGAGTGTGTATGTGTCAAAGCTGCAATAAAACGATTGCTTGGTTAGCATGGCTGTACGCTAGAGTGAGAAATCACACAAGGCGCATTGTTACCATAACACATCTGTCACCTGTTACTCAAGAAATACATACTCACGCACACACACACACACACACACACACACACACACACACACACACACACACACACACACACACACAGAGGCATGGACACATTGTTATTCACTGTTTTCTGTATCTTCCATTCACTACACATGCACATGCTCACACACACACACATATGAGTAATCCACATACTCGTTCATTCATGCATTTTGTGCAAACACACACTGGCACAATAATTCCCTCATACAATTTCTTGATCTTGTTTGTTTTGTTTCATTCTACAGCGTAACCTGATCACACCATAAAACAACACCCATATGCACATTCACAAACAAATGTTCATCATTGTTCTGCCTGTCCCAGAGAAACGCTAAATTCTAAATTGAATCTATCACAGATTGCCATTTGGTCTGATTATGTTACTTGCTACTTTTAAATTACTTATTTATTGTAGACTCCAGTTTGAATACCATTATCGTCATCTACATATATTTCTCTGATTTGAAGTAATGTATTTGTAATATCACAATATTAAAATGTTTTCCCCCTTTCAAATATGTTGTTGTGTAATCCAGCAAGTAACTACCTTAAGCGTCTATCATCAGTTTACTTTAGTGAATTACCCATTCCAAGTTTTGGTAATCTTTACTTTAATCCCTGTACATTTAATCTCTTATGCTCTAAACTTGCTCCAGGCCCAAGTACTCCAACCTGTAGGAACTGTACAAGAGGGAATTGCACCAACAACCTTCTGCCTGAGGTGCTGCAGCAGGGGCTTCTCACCTCGGGGTACTTCGACGTCCTCTCCTCAGCCAAACCTGCAGGTAACCTGGAGGGATCATTACTGGGTTCTCCATACAAGAGACGGAGACAGCTGATCAACTGGAAGCCAGAGAGCTGAGATCACATCCAAATAAACTGATCATTAATGAGGTCTATATGTCATCGTCATGAATGATGAATGAGAATGTGTACTTGCTTTTTCTCTCTACCCCAAGGTAAATGCAGTCATGGTGGCACATTTGACCGGACCAGCCGGCAGGACCCAGTGGGAGGCATCAATAAGGATGACACTGCGGCCAGCCACGGCTCGCTGCACCACACAGCAGCCGACCTCGCTATTAATGCTACTGTGGAGCTGCTGGAGGACATCAGATTAGCGGTTGGAGACAAGAACTTCCTACGGTATGGGTCACTCCCACTTGAGCCATTTTGTATCCCTATTTGAAGTAAGCCGAGTGACCTTCCTGCGGTATTGGTCACTTTCACTTGAGTCATTTTGTGTCCCCGTTCAAATTAAGCAGAGTGAAATTCTTGCGGTATTGGTCACTCTCACTTGAGCCATTTTATATCCCTATTTGAAGTAAGCCGAGTGACCTTCATGCAGTATTGGTCACTTTCACTTGAGCCATTTTGTGTCCCCGTTCAAATAAAGCAGAGTGAAATTCTTGCGGTATTGCTCAGTCTCACTTGAGCCATTTTGTATCCCCATTTGAATTAGGCAGAGTGAACTTCCTGCGGTATTGGTCACTTTCACTTGAGCCATTTTGTGTCCCCATTCGAATTAAGCCGAGTAAACTTCCTGCGGTATGGGTCACTCTCACTTGAGCCATTTTGTGTCCCCAATTTGGTGAATTTTGTGCCTCAATTTGAGGGATGCAAAAATAGCCACTTTAAAATGGCCACAGAGGGGAGCTGTAACATCAAATGAAGCCAAAGATTAAGAACATGCCTGGTTTACCAACTTGATCACACAAGGCACATGCTGGGGCGTCGGACCACCCCGGACTCTGAAAGCCCCGGATTTGTATTTTGACAAATTTGTAATATCTCACTAATTTCAGTTGGAACCTGTGTCCATCCAGGCAGCATTATGTGATTGCAGTGAATAGCAGTCCCTTGCAAACCTATACTGATGCCAACTGTTCTGATAATGGCCCCTAAAATTTGCAAGTGACACGTTCTTCTGGTCTCCATAACATTTTGTAATTCAAATTGTGGTGTTATTTGTGCTTTGTTGTCACTGTCCCATGCAAATTCATGTAGTTATGCCGCTGTGTGACCATTTCTAAGTTGTACATTGAGCACTATTAGATGCCTGCCATGCTACTGAGCTGAAATGATAATGTAAACATTTCCTAATGGAATTTATCATGTAACTTTGTCAGCAGGCAAATGGTTGGGCAATGTATTCATGATGCTGTTAGTTATGCACCATCACACGCTTGCTTCTGCTAAATCATTTTGTGATGATTCAGCAATTTTCAGTATAATTTGTCAATGCCAATGTACAGGGTCAAATAAGTGATCACTGGCCCCGAGCAGGATAGACTGGACAGGCTTAAGAGACACCCACAAATGGCATGAAGACACTGTAATTATGTGTTGTCTCTCTCTCTCTCGTTCCCTCAGCTTGATGGGCCTGTCCCAGTCCTCTGTGCTGTGCTTTGTTATTGACACTACAGGCAGTATGAGCGACGACATAGCCGAGGCTAAGAGGGTCTCATTCTCCATCATTGACAGTAAGAGGGGAACCCAGCAGGAACCCTCTGCCTACATATTGGTCCCTTTCAATGACCCAGGTAGGTCATTCATAGTATCTGTAGTCCATTATACAGGAGTGACTGTTAATATATGACTAGAATTCATCCAAGTTAAAGGAAATCTATGAAGGTATTATTGTAGCAAAACACAGGACTTTATTTGTTCATGTATTTTTTCTTGGAATATATTTTTTGATGTTCATGTTGAGTCATCAAGGAGACACGTTAAGTTGGGTTTGCAAGCTTTGAGACAATCATTCAATTGTTGAGACTTGGATTGTGCAAAAGGGAGTACAATTTAATATGAGGAAGATGCCAATATTTTGCACACTCGGTGTCTATTTTTGTTGTGTATTCAGGTTTTGGACCTCTGATAATGACAACCAATGCAGACGTCTTCAAAGACAGCATCAATAAGCTTTCAGCAAGTGGAGGAGGGGACCTCCCAGAGTTGTGCTTGTCTGGACTGCAGGTGTGTATGTGTGTGTGTGTGAGAGAGAGAGAGAGAGACTTTAAAACTTAAAAAAAAGTGTATTTTTTTCTTTCTTTTTTTCTATTTTTTTTTTTTATATAACATTTCACTTTTTAGCATGTCCACCCTCATTAGAGTTCAGAGGCAGTCATCCTTCTACATTAACTTTTACCACTCACATTCAGGCTTTTTCTTTTGCTTTCAGTATCAGTAATTGCCAAATTACAAATTTATTAAATTGCTGAATTGGTAGCTTATATCTTGGAAAGGAGGATCCTGGAACAGAATTGTTGTTGTTGTTTCATTTTTTGTTTTTCAAATGATATTTGATTTAGTTATTTATTTGTTTTATTTTTATTAATTTTAATTTTAGATCAGCTTTTATTTAGTTCTAGTGAAGGTAACGCCTGTATGTAAGTTTGTAGTTGTTGTTTATACTCACAGGAAATTAACCAAGTATAATTTCTAATTATAATGTATAATAGATGATTTGACCCATTCACTTCTCGAGGTAAAACAATGATTTGATTTCCTTGGGGGGGTTTTTCCACAGCTTGCCCTGACGGCGGCTCCACCCTCCTCTGAGATCTTTGTCTTCACTGACGCTGCAGCCAAAGATGCCCATCTGAAAAGCACCATCACCGCCCTCATAGAGAGCACCAAGTCTGTGGTGAGTATGGGTCGACTTTTTACCGTTCTCTCTTTTCACATTTCAAGGCAGCCCTTTGGCTTGGATGACAAATAGAGTCTAAAAATAAAAACAGTAGAAATAATAATAATAATAATAAAAAAAAACACTATAAAGCAATAAAATAGAATGCTAACAGTTGTGAGCTTAAACATATGCTGGTGACAGTTTAAGCACACTGTAGACTATTGGTTAGAAATATGGGGAAGGACTATGAATTGCTAACATGTATGGATTAAGATATAATCATAATGCATTACAATATCAGCTGTATTTATAAACTCAAATCTAAGCAACAAAATCCACAAACCAATTCATTCCATAGAAAGAAAAGAAAGTCTTGCGTATTCATTACATACAGAAAATTATCTATTTATCCCAATCTTGAACCCACCTTTTGCCACACCACTACATCTCTCCTTCTCTCCTTCTCTCTCCTAACACTTTCAGGTAACCTTCATGTTGACAGACACCCTGTCCAGCCGGCGTCGCCGAGGGCTTCAGAGCGCGACGCCACGCAGCCTGAGCCAATCAGATGCCCAGCTGTACCGTGACCTCGCCCAGGCTTCCGGAGGTCAGGCCATTGAGGTCTCCAAGACGGACCTCTCACTGGCCACTAGTGTCATAGAGGACTCCTCTGCCGGCGCTGTGGTAAGACAAATCGATAACCAACTAAGTATCTGACTGAAGCTGGGAAAACACATTACTTTTACCCTTATCTTTCATCCCTCCCTCTTTCACAGCAGTCCCTTTCCCTCCCTCTTTCAGGTGACAGTTTTTCAGGCAGTAAGGAATCCAGGGACGCCTGATAACTTTACCTTTACTGTTGACGGATCACTGAGGAACCTGACTGCCTACATTACAGGAGCCTCGTCACTCACCTTTAATCTCACCAGCTCCACAGGTACAGCCGTGTGTGTGTGATATTTTAAAGGTGCTATGTGTAGCATTTTTAAACATCAATATTGGTATAATTACCATAAACATATGAGATCATGGTCAAGAAGATTGGTAGCCTCTATCACACGCTAGAGGTATTGTTCGTGCTGCTGTTTCTCAAAATTAAGACCACATTTCCCATAAACCTGTTGCTACTTGCCCCCCCTCTCCTTCCCTGGCATTGCTCCGTGTTTGTTTTCTCTTTGTCTTTACTGAACAGGTTATACATGTTGGAAGTGATTTCTCCATCAGCCTTTCACTCCTTCCACCCTCTACCATTTTGAGAAACTCTGAAAGCTTTAGCTCGGTTTGCAGTGGAAGAACAGCGCCCTCTTGCTGTTTTGTGCCATAAAGCAATCTGTAAAGCAATCCAGCAGATTTCCCAAAGAAATCTGATCCAGTGGCACACAATGTAAAATGCAGTGTAGAGGCTGAGAAACCTCTCAGCCATGGTCTCATTTGTTTACAGTAATCATACTAATGCCTCAACAATAATGTGGTAATGATTTATTGATATTAAAATGCTCCACCTAGCAGCTTTACATGTGTTTCTCTCTCCTCCAGGTGCGTCCCAGAGTTCCAGTCAGTCCAGCGGTCCTCTGGGATCCTTCACCACGGTGGGAAACCTCCGTCGGTTCAGCCTCAACACTGACAACCAAACGGGATCATGGGAAATCAGCGTGAACTCTAATGACCCCTACACTCTCAAGGTCACAGGTCAGTAGGATGGTGGAGTTAGAGGTGTTAAATCAACAGCTCGGCTAAAATTGAGACTGTTGCTATTATCAACAGTAGTCCCACTGATCTGCTTTGTTGTGTTCCCCAGGTCAAAGTTCAGTGAACTTCATCTATAACCTTGTGGAGGCATATGAGGGAGCCCACGGGGACTACAGTCTGAAAGAGGGGCGTCCTCTCACGGGTCAGACCATTTTCATCATCACTGTCATCTTCATCATCATAATCTGTAGCCAAAGTCCCCCAAAAAGTTCTTGGTGTCCTCTCAATCCTGCCCTGTGAAATAAAGTCTTCTTGAACCCATCTTATACACTCCTGTGAACCTCCTCCTCTATGTTGATCTCTGTTGACCTATTACATCGATACTTACCTATTTTCTTTTTCTCTCTGGCCCCCCTCCTTCAGGTGGTAATACCAGCCTGTTGGTCTCTGTGACAGGAAGTGACACAGTAAAGGTGTCAGAGGTCACTCTGGTGGAAGGCTCGGGTGGGTCACGGGAGGTCAATGGATCATTGCAGGTATATCATATGTTACACTTGATGAACTAGAATACATTTTGCCATTTGAGGCTGCTAGATTTGAATGTAACAAGACTAGGTCAAAACCTAGTATATGGCTGGACCGTGTATGGGTGTGCCAGGTGCCACGGCCGACCAATGGTGTAACTTCATCACTCAGTCAGTCAGTCAGTCAGTCAATCAGTCAGTGACAGACATTCGCGTTTATAGGGCTGGCCCCGCAGTTGCGATAACCCTTAACAGCCTAAATCACAAGGTGGGGCTGCAACAGAGAAGACCGTCCCATCCCCATTAATTGAGACGCTGTAGATTTGCCATATTTGTTCAGATTTCTGGGTGTTGAAGTTCAGCTTTAAGTTTCACAGCTTCTGTCCTTTTGGTTTTCTTTTCCTACAAAGAGTCACAAATCATGCAAATATCATGTCTTCTGATGGCAAAGACATCTCTTACATCTAGCATTAACCCAGTAAAAACTCAGGTGTACTGTAACTGGACCCAAGACGCAGTGAAGGTCCAATCGTCCAAACTATATCCAGGTGTTGAGAGGCACATTTGGCCACATTAATACCAAAGTGTAAATGCTGCTGAGTTGCCAATACACATACAACTGAGTGGACTAGATGCAAATAATGGCTCACACATGAATTCAGCTAGTAGTAGTGAAAATAGTAAAACATCAAGAATGAATCGTTATACTCTTGATACTATGATCAACTCACGTTTTCATCTACCTTGTGAGACTTAAGGATGCAAGACCTCAAAACAAAATGCATAATCAGTCTTTCTATCTGTCCACAGTCAGTGGGAAGCGGTAACTTCCTAGTTACATTCCGTGACGTCCCAGCGGGTGACTTTGTGGTGCGCCTGAAAGGAGAGGACAGCACCACCTCCAGATCAGCAACCACATCCAGCAGCTTCCAGAGGCAGGCCTCCACACAGATCAAGACCTCTAGCATCTCTGTCACCGTGAGCACATCCACCATCCTTTTACCGTCTCAATGAAGCAGCCCTTCACTTTGCTTGAACATCATGTGAAAGACCTTGATAGGTGCTCATGACCAGGCTTTTAGAATCCTAGTTGGGGACAATTGCAAACAGGCAGAATGACTTCTTGAAAACAGACCAACACTACCATAGTTGCCTTGGCTTCAACCAACAATATCACTTCTAACAGCATGGCATTGTTGGACCAACTTTGGCTTGGTGGAAATATGAAGACAACAGTGACCAAACATAGGCTAGACATGTTTTGCAGCAACCATACCAATGATGGTCCAACGTTGGTCTAATGTAGGTAAAGATGGCCATATTCTAACCACCACCAGACAAAATTACATTGGCCTAAAGTCTTGACTCATTGTTGGCCCAACAGAACAGCTTACATAGGCCCAAAGTTGCCACCTGGGACCATGTTCCCTCACCATACCAAGGCCCAACATAAACGAAACATAAATGCTCATCATGGTCTCTCTCTCTCTCATCATGGTTATATACAAAAACGTAAGAAATGCTTACCATTGTCTCTTTCTCTTTTACCTTCCCTCCTCCTCTTTTCCAGGCCCAAGCCAACAGCACCACCATAGAACCAGGCTCCACCATCTCCGTCCCTTTCACCGTATCCATGACCACCAACGGGGTCGTCAACGACACCGCCAGTGGGACGTTCACGGTGCGGGCCAACAACGACCGCAGCTACACCTCCAGTTCACCCGCCACCGTCTCCATAGCGGCGGGCAGCGGGGGCAAAGCCAACGGCACCGTGACGTTAACGGTACCGGCCAGCGCCGCTTCAGGGACAGACGTGACCCTGACTATCGAGGCAGAGAACGCAGCTGCCACTGACATCAACTACGCCGTCCTCAGGCTCTCTGTGGTTGCCGAGGTAAGAGCCAGATGGATGGGAGATGGAGGCGAGGCGGGATAGGAAGGCGGTATGATGAAAGTAAACATTAAAGGTGCTATGTGTAGGGTTGTACTCAATTGGTAGCCACTATCTCATGCCAGTGGTATTGTTAGTGTTTCTCAAAATTAAGACCACATTTCCCTGTTTGATCCTGTTGCAAAGGTGACGTTGCTCCTTTGGTCTTCTGCTTTTTCCAAAGGCCTTTCGCTCCTTCCACCATCTGTCTTTGGCAGAAACTCTGAAAGCTTTAGCTCCGTTTGCACAAGAACAGCACCCTCTTTCTGTTTTATGTGGTAAAGCAATCTCCCTTTGTGCCATAAAGCAAACCAGCAGACTTTCCACAAAATCTAGCCCAGTGGCACACAATATAAAATGTAGTGCAGAGGCTGGTAGAGGCTTCCAATCTTCATGGCAATGGTCTTCTTTGTTTGCTGTAATTTTACTAATATCTCAGAACTAATGTTGTGATGATTCATTGATGTAAAAATGCTCCACATAGCACCTTTAATGAATTTCAAGTGCCTAGATTTCATTCTCGTTTTTTTGCTTTTTCATTCTGTAAGATTTCCATGATTCATCTCTTTTCCTCCCCTCCTCTCACCCTCTCACTCTTTCTCCAGGTGACAGATTTCACCAGCCCGGTGTGCCAGGTCGTCAGCATATCAGCTACCTGTCCTTCCTCCTCATCGCTCTGCAGTTCCTCCCAGTGGGAGTTCTCCGCCAACCTCACCGACGGCATCAACGGCACCGGCATCGAGAGCCTCACCGTCCGCCAGGGGAACGGCACCCTCAACACCAGCACGGCGGTCGGAGCGGGGGGCGAGAACGTGACGGTCGCCACCTACAGCGCCTCCTGCTGTTCGCAGAACGTAGAGCTGGTCGCCGTGGACGCAGCGGGAAACGTGGGGACGTGTGCGGGACAAGTGAAAGCCACTACGACCACCTCGGCTGCCCCCGTGACCACAACTGCCGTGAATCCAACATCCACTGGAGGACACACTTTGACCATATCACAGAGTCTCTGGATCAGCGTTGTCGTTGCTCTCCTGTGGAAGTAAATGGGGTAAATGAATTATTGGGTGCACTTGAATCAAGCGCCCTCTCAGAAAGTCTTTAGATCTTTTTTTTTTTTTTTTTTCACCGGGTGGAATGGTTTTGAAGGGAATAAAGTAAGAGTTTTCTTTCCGTTTGAAAAGAGGACAATGCAAAAAAAAAAAAAAAAAACTCCATGCCCTGTGGAATTAACAAAGAATGTATTTAGAACAAAGTCTGTCCTTTTAAATATAGAATTTATTGTCTAATTGAATTGAAAATATATGACTCTTTTGTTAGAGTTGTATGATAAAAGCCATATCTGTGACATTTTAGTTCCAAATGTTATTACAAACACTGTGAAATTGCAACTGTTAAGACCGACATTCATAACCTTGTATCAGCACAATGTAACTGCAAAACAAATGTACTAAAATAAGCACTACTACTGGTTTCTGTATTGAATTTACATTATTTTACACAAAATTACATTACATACATGTGCAATGTACAATGTTCCTACAGAAACTCACAGGATTATTTGTGGGTTGTTTGTTCATTTTTTTTTATGTTCAAAACATAATCAAAATCATTTGTCATTTGTGATGTTGATGAAATAACCTTGCAGGACATAATCTAATCAGCAGCATGTGTTATCTATATGCTACACAGGCCCATGCAGTTACAGCTTGTAATATGGAAGAGGCTTAACAGAGTTTAGGTGTAAATTCATTCTCACACATTGACAAGTTTTAAGTAACTATACCAGCAAACTTTACACAGTACTTTTTATTAACTTTACTATACATGTAACAGATCAATATCAGTAGATAATAACCTGTTAGCCAACAGAACAACAACAGAAAATATTTTTTGCTCTATTTCATTTGGATACATATATATTTGTCTGATATTGTGTTTTGCATATTAACATTCTGTGTTGTTTACAAAACACAAAAAATGAAGTAAAATAAAATGTATTCAAGATGATATATTCTTATTACACTCTTACTACATGCCATTACTTTTATGGTGTTTCGGTTTGGCAATAAATGACAGCAGGTGTTATAAATTAGTCTACCAACCTTAACGAAAAAGAATTATAATATTATAAAAAATTAAACTGCAATAGATATTTGAGTTATACTATACAAATACCACAGTAAAATTAAAAGTCTCTATAGGAATATTATACTGATACCATAGGAGAAAAAGATACCATAAAGCAGTGATTCTCAACCTTTTTCATATCAAGGACCTCGTAATTTAGTCCACATCGGGGCCATGGACCCCCATTTGATGAGATTTTGTCTCTCGGACCCAAATCTGTGAATATTTTTAATGTTAGATATGATTTTGTCCAGAATCCCATGACTATCTGTATTGTAGATAGAGAGATAACAATGAAATTATGATCAAAACAGTCATTCTTCTACATTCTCTAATTGTGTTAACTACTTGTAAATTAAATAATGCTGAAGTTTAACCATTCATCAATTTAACTGGGGACTCCCTGAAACCCCTTAAGGACCCCACGTTGAGAACCACTGCCATAAAGCATTGGAGTTGAGCACCACAGACAGACTATAATCACCTATATGAATATTACAGAAAAATATATATAATGATGAATATTATGGTGATTCTTCTTAAGGGCAGTTTTCCAAAAATGATTAAAATGTGTGGTGGGTTTCAGAGTCAAAGCACTGGCATGAAGGAGTCAAGCTGTAAGTGAGGTTATGAGTGGAAACAGGAGGTGTGCTGCTATCTAGTGGCATTTGGGATGATTTTCTAATTGATTCTGTGGAGTCTGTCATTTTTACGGAGCAGCACACCTTCCATAATGAAACCATTTCCCATGAAAAATGCTGTGCAATCTTATTTTAATAAGTCTGATAACAGTGTATCATACCAAATACATGCTCAATATCTTTTAGACCCCAATTGCATTCTTTGTGTGGTTGTTTAGTTCATAGTTTGTCCAATAGATCTGATAGCCCCACTGCCTAGTGTACATCACATCCAGTGTTGTAATGCTAAATAAAAAGGTGGGTAAATAATGACCTCCAGCTGGTGATCATCAAACTCGTTGGAGGATGTTTACGTTTGCAATCAGCTACCTGGTAGTTAATTACATTCACCTGGTGTCCCAGCGCTCGTTAAGCTCCTGATTACACCAGGTGAATGTAATTAACTAGCTGGTAGCAGGAGTTATTTTGAATGATGAAGTGCTGTAATTAATTTTTTCTTGTGTAGCCACTTTCCCTCAACCTGCCTCGTCTACTTCTGCTTCAGTTAGCGATTTCCTACATTTCCCAGAATGCCTTTTCGACCTCCCCCAGAGAACAGGTGTGAATCTGGTCTCTCTGCCTCTTCTACAATGGATATCTCCCTTGAACGTCAAAATGCAGAATGGTGAGTCTACAAAGAAGCTCTTGTGGTTTGATTCTGAGGGACTGAAACCAAAACCTGATGTTTACATTTTCTGCTACTAAAAAAATAATAATTCCCCCCCTAAGCCAACACACACATTTAAAACATACAAGATGAACAGACTAAACAACAACACAAATTGTACTAGCAAGTAAACTTTATTTGTCTATTTCAGAAAAAAAAGTGAAACAATAATTACAACAAAGAACCAAATGAACCTCAAAGGGCAGTAAAAATATAACAATTATAATAATAGTTAAAGTGGAAGAACCCAGAGCGACTTCCAGCAGCCGAACAAGGATGGCACTTCAGATAACAGGAGACAGCACGACAGCCTGGCTGGACGCAGAAACTGCGTCGGGAGGCGGGGGAGAGGAGTGAAAAGCTTGGTCCTTTTTATCCAGAGAAGTAAATGATGAACAAAAATTTTTAGATTTGCCTTCAAAAAGAATACAGCAACCACAAAATCAAAGTACAGCAGTTTTACTACAAAAAAAAAAAAAGGTTTACGACAGAAACAGCCCATCACCTCTGAAATAGCATGGCAAGTAAACGTCAAAGCAGCCACCCCACTGAAAAGAAAAGCGTCGTTTTGTTTTACAACTTTTACAATGGATTTTTTTTTTTTTGTCCTGCGGGGGTCACCAAAAGCAACTGGAGAGTCAAAAGTGCACCACTACAATGAGGAGTCTCGATACCCAGTGGAGGAGCGTGAACTCAACTGATCTCCTGAAGGGATGACGATGATTTCCTAGATACATATCAAGCCTATGCCTAGATTAAAACGGTTCTTAATCCGTGTCTGTGCATTTGTCCCGTGAAGATGTAACATCAAATACTAAAGAATATCCTTCTTTGTCCGTTTGAAATCTTTATACACACATTCATGTGACATCTGTACTGTAACTTGGAACAGGATTCAATGTAAGAAACCAATATTAGTCATGAACAACAGTATTACAATACCTAATATGTTACTCTTCGAAACAGATGTTACACAGTTGGAGATTTTGCATTATCTTTAATAGCCCGTAGTTGATCAAACATCCCTGGATCTCTGTGTTCCTGACAAGAGAGACGGTCAATACCAGAGTTGAAAATATGTATAATCTATACATATTATATCAATATAGAGGGCCAATAACTGGTGTATAACACTTGTATCCTTAAAAGAAATTAAATCCGGCAGAACGGCAAAGACAAAAGCTACAGTTATAGATAAATAGCTACAGGTTTTTTGTTGTTTTTCTTTTTTGAAAACAAAAGCGCGTGAGAATCCTTTGTACAGAGTATTAACAATATTCGATGGCAAGACCACTGAAGACTCTCTCTTCAACCTGCTATTGGAGTTACTATAGTGTAGGACTTTGGTCCAACAAAACCCAACAAGAACTTGACTGTACTGTAACACATTCCTTCGTTGTCAAGTAAGGTGTCAAAGATTGGAAAGTGCAAAATGCATTTGGACTTTTACAGATAGAAGTAATCGGTATATGAATAGGGGAACAAAAGTTAGTTATGCTTCCGAAAATATAATATCAACAAGCTAGCCCTGTTAAATGGAAAGTCTGATGATGTGGTTTGATATGATTTGAGCTGATCTGATTAAGTGAGGCTGTAGCCTAGTTTCCTTCTTGGTAAAATGCGATAAACTGATTAGTACACTTGAGATAAAAATAACAGGTTAAGTAACACAAGGAAATTTTGTGTTTTTGTAGCTGAAATATAAGATTTTGGTATACATACATGTAGGAGACGATACAGTTGTTGCATGCAGAGGCACTGAGTTGAGAGAGTTTGTAGGCCTGTACTCTCAGGGCATGCTTACGTTTCACTCAAAACTCTGCTTTTCTATTGTACAAAAATCACTACAGAGCTTCCCACGTTGGCATTCGCTTTCTTCATACATTTGCATCACCAAATATACGTATCCAGCCATTTACAGTATATACATATATACTTCACATAATATGTATATATGCTTGTGAACATTCCATGCAGCATATAAGAACCCCTTTCCTTAAATAACATTGTTGTAAAGAAAGAGGGCATTTTCCATCAGACAAAATCCTGCTGTCCTCCTGTGTTTGTTTCCCCCTTAGGGTTTCAGATGGCAACTAGCAGTACAAGCCAAGCACAAAAAAGGGGTTGCTGCAAAGGATGTTCTGGTTTCAAAATCATTTTTCCGAGCCCGGCAAAACATCGGCTCAATATGCACCAGCACTGGCAAGCAATAGTATCAGCATTTCTGCAAACACAATGCGATCAATGCACAGCTAACGAAGCACATACTCAAGTCAGCTTGACGCAAGTGCCCTTCCCCCCCAAATTGAACTGTGATTTCCCATTACCTCCACTGTGCTCAAAATCAGTCAAACACTAAAACTTCCCAAAATGGCCTTGTTCCTACATATGACATTAAAAGTGATTTGCTGATTTGATAAAATTGGATCACATTTATGTCACATGAGATGTCCAGCATTTGTTTTCAGGCAACATTTTAATTAAGTTTGCTGTTGCAATGACTTCTCAGTCAACTTGTGTAAGATATCTTGCAATTATAAATTCCAACAACCTCCATTTTAAAATAATTAAATTGTCATGCTATTCAAAAAAAACTGCAGTCGCAGATATATCCAGCATCTTATCCTAAAATGTTACCTTTAATATGCAAATGTTCCATGGTTGCTAATGTTGTGTAAACGTCCCAAGGGTTGAGTAGACTGGTATAGTACATACAATAGTTGCTGTATTATCGTATCTGTGGAGGTATAAAATGTGGCTGTTTGGCAATAAGCAGGGAGAGAAAGGTACAGTAAAGTCCCTGCCTTTCCAAAATGTGAGCCAGGTAGAGTCGGGGAGACCTGAGGTGCAAACTCTCTCTATGATTGTACTGATCTTGCATCTGTTTTATAATTGGAGTGTGGTATGGAAAGGACGGATGCAAACAGATCTGAGGCCAGTTTGGAAGGACTGCCCGTGGCGAGCGATATCGCCGTGGTATTGTTAGGGTACTTGGCTGTCTTTTTAGCATGTGCGTTACACTATCTAACATATTAGGACTACTGTGCTACTCTAGTTTGTGTTTCATTTCTGACTGAAAACATCATAGAACTTCAATGGCCATTTTGTGGACTGACAAGTAGAAAATATATCAGTTTGCTCAAGTGGTCAAAACGAATTAACACCACTGGCTCTGCGCTGCCAAGGCAACTACTTCATAGTTCAATAGCTTGAAGGTAATCAGCTAGCCTGATTGAAGAAAACATTACAAATAAACATGACTACAACTAAACAATGAGAATCAATCATTCATACAACATAATGAACAGCGGCTGAACAAAACTCATGGCGGATGCTCTGTTTCTTGATTAGACTTCATGGGTGGTTGTTACAGTAGGTGAGACATCTGATTGGCTAGACTCACAGGAAGAGGAGTCAGCCACATTGGGCTGGCTGAGCCTACAGCTGCCTGGTTAGTATGGACAACATTGATGAAGACTTGTAGAGTGATTCTTGACCTTGGAGGTGTGTGTGTGTGTGTGTGTGTGGGTGTTTGTGTGTGTGTATTCATGACTAAATCATGGGATATGGCTAGAGAACTTGAAGGTCTGGGCACTGGTGTGTGGAGGTTAGACGAGTCTCGTTGGGCTACTAAGACAATGGGGCAGGGGGGAGGAACAAGTAAAGCAGGGGTGGAGGAAAGCATCCCAAGGTCCCTCTACTGCCCCCCTAACTCATCGTGATCCGAGTTGGAGGAAGGCGGCGTGGATGATGGGACGTGGTTTGAAGCCGGTAGCGGGCCCACAGCGGAGCCCTGGGGGACGCCGCTGGGGACCGGGTCGGGCAGGGTCAGGGTTTCCGGGGCGGACTTCTTGCGGGGTCGGTCCTTGGGGACGGAGAGGAACTCGGGCGCGTCGGTGCACATGGGGGTGGAGGGGGCGCTGGCGGGGCCGGTGAGGGCACAGGAGGACAGGGGCGTCTCGCTGATGGAGATCGACGGGGGAAACATCCCGATCTTCTGGTTGGTGGCCTCCTGGATGGTGCGCTCAAACTCTCTCACCTCATCCATTGTCATGTCTGGTTTGGAGAGAGTTAGAGAAAGACTGGCGTGAGGGGGATTCGGGAAAGGAGACAACATTTCAGATCCTTTGTAGATGATTCATTTCTAAGGAAAAAGGGTTGCATCTGTAGCTCTCCATAACGTATCATTACTAGAACCTCGTACATTCCCAGAACACAGGGATTCAAAACCCATAAACCAATCATATTTCTTGTCATCTCAAATCAAATGTTATTTTAACGACTGTGTTGTACTTTGTGCTCTCTTTTGTTATCCAGATACCTTTTCTACCATCATACTTTGATTGTGCTTTTAAAGGATTCCTCTGGTGTTGGTGAAAGTTCGCCTCATTTTCCAGATTGCCCGGTGTTCCCTACCTTGTAGATGCCATTCAATCCCATTCATTGTCATTTATGATTTCAAATCGAAACTTCAGAGATGTGAAGTAAAGTAATCCATGAGATTTATGGGTCGAAGATGTCAGCATAAAACAGTAGTACAACAGCACACAATATACGTTTTATTTGTGAATGAAAAGTAGTTCCTGATTGACGAAAGTTCCGCCTTTTCAAATCATTGCGCACGCTCACTTTCGCCTGAGAAGTTGGGCTTGCTTAGACTGGAAGTCCCGCCTTACATGGCACTTAACACCAATCACTAACATCCTGCAGGGTTACTTCAAGCCAATCAGCTGTGAAAGAGTGCTTATCCACCTGAAAATAGTCCATGTGGAATAAGCTAGCTTTACCATGCCATAATTCAGCCCACAATTTAGTTGGACCCGCTGATAACAAGCTAGTTTGGTCTCCACTATGATACTGTTTTCAAAAGTTAGGATAATTACATAAAATGCAGGACATCTACATCACTCTGAAGGTAAAAAAATAAACAACCACAATTTTGTAAGGGAGAGATGCCAATCTGGAAAATGAGGATAACTTTCACCAACACTGCAGGAATCCTCTAATGTAAAATACAGCAGTTTGAACCATCTCAGCCAATATATTCTTCTTCACACACTTCAGCACCTCTCAGTTTACAGCTCTGTCATGTATGCATACTTTCACTCGATGTAGGACAGGGTGAGTGGATGTGTGGAGAGTTAAATGTGGCTTCCGAGGTGAGTCACCAAACGGTTCAAATATGAGACAGAGGAGGGGTAATGGAGTAAAAAACAATGAAAAGACACATACGCTTGCTTTGTCATGGATCTCTATGTCATCCAGTGAAGATGGGTTTGTTGTGGAATGCTCTTGCTGCTCATGGCAAACTTTAATGTTGGTTTTCTCATGCATTTGTCTCTCGTATTCCCGCACGTCATCCAAAGTCATATCTGGAAGAAGGGGAAGGGTGAGGCACGAGGGTCGAAATGTCGGTAGCTCCTCCAGTATGGCGCTCAAGGTGAGGGGAGGGGTGGGGGGGGGGGAGAGGGTTAGGTGGCAAAGGGGGCATTCTGTGGGTGAGTGTAGCCGGATGGGTGATAAGTGCTTTCGGAAGGTCGAAGTTCAGAGTTCAGCACTAGCTTCCCATGACCCAGAGAGAGGTTAGAGGAGACAGCTAGACACATCCAGGCCAGGAAGAAGGGAGGAGGGGAAGGATAAGGTCAAGGATGTTCCAAGAATAAGGAAAAGCATGAATGATCCAGACCCGGAGAAGAGGTTGGATCATTGGAAGCGTAGGAAAATAACACCTGGAAAGGGGGGGGAGGGGGGGCGACGAAATCATTCCCAGGCAAAATCATTCCAAATGCACTAGGATTTAGGGAGCATGTATAAAAACATCCAGGTTGTGGGAAGTCGGGGAAAAGAGGTTAGTGGTTATTCTTGACAGGGAGAGGCAAGAGGAGAGGAGATAGGAGAGGGGAGTGAATGTGTTTCATGGCAAGGGTAATGGACTGTTATCTGCATGCCCTGCAGCTATGGAAAAAGCTCAGTGAGTGAAAGTGATGCAGCCACTTATGGGTGCGAGCGGGGCCGCCTCCCTTATGGCCAGACTCGCAGAGAAACAGACATACAGACAGAGACACAGCTTTCATGTTTCAGTGAGTGCATTATCTTTTAGCATCGATGTACACTGCCAATCCTTGCTACAGTCACAGCCAATTTATCTGGCAGTACGAATCATTTTGGTAACTGTAGCCAGACATTTTTGCTTGCTAGAGGCAAACCTGCCAGTATCTGGCTTTGATGTGCAAAGTTGTTTTATAATACCAAATGTTGTTTGCCACTCTTGACTTTGTTTGCATAAATTGAAGTGTTTACTTTAAAAATACCATGTATCTTTTCCTACGGGGAATTCATTATTTAATATTCAGTTTTACACTCAGTTTTACACTTTTTTCAAAATGACAGATCTCATTTTGGAATTAAATTCTTCAATTGCTGTATCATGAAACATGAAAGGAGGCAATGCCTTGAGAGCATTTGTTGTACGCATTTTACTTGAATCAAACACTAATCATCCCTGGACACTGGGGCACAGTGTTTGTCATTAGTGGGTTATTACTGATACCAAGAGCAGGATCCATGCTGTAAGAGGCCGAGCAGTGACAGGGTTAGATGCAGTGGTGCCGGTGCGGAGGATGTTGCAAGGCACACTGACTGGTAAATAGGCAGCATTCATAGTACAGCCATGTACATAATGTAGGTGCTAAGATTTCACACAGCATCATCAATTACAGTAAAGTAAAACTTAATAATAGGAGTGTGTATAAAGTGTGTATAAAGTATAAATAAACACAAAGTATAAAGAAACATAAATATATCTGTCATTTAAAGGTAATAAAAAGTTTACTATGGATCATCTTGTAAAAAACATTTCTAGGGAAAACATCTATGGATTGATAAAAATTTAGATGTTGCATACTATATTGACAGATTTATGTAACAAAAATGAATGCCAGTGTGTAGGCAACACATTCGTGATAAGTTAGTTTGAGTGAATAGTTGGATGACTAAAAGTTTGCAATGTGCCAATAGGTGTAAATTAGTTGGAGTGCATGGACAGTTGGACCAAATGACAGGGCTGGTAGACCTACCGATCCACTCATCCACCCAGGCAAAGGCCTGCCTGTGTCCCAGGAGCAGGACATCGCGAACCACCTACAACACAACACAGTGATGGTCAGAAAATAGTTACATAACAGACCCATTTTCATTATTTAATGTCTATAAAGTAAAGGTTTCAGTCTGTAAAAGAGTTGTCATTTTGTTGCTGTACCTACTATCATTTAAAAATTACAGTAATTTCTTTTAATTTTGTGCTCATTCTGATTTTAAAAGAGTTGGTGTTACTTTTTTCAGACATTTTCAAGGAAAACTCTTCAGTGATATGGCTGCACTTTCTTGGAATTTTTTTGCATTAGATTTCAAGATAGCTTCTGAAGCATACAAAATGCGATCAGGGACAAGGGAAATCTGGTCATGATGTTTCCAATTTAAGTAGGACAGAGCAAATTTGATCATCAGAGCAGTGCTTTTCACACTAATTACAACACTGTAAAGCACTGGAGCAGCTCAATGACATAGCTCCATTTGCATTATTGATTAATGCTACTTATTTTATTATTATAATGTAAAGAAGTAACCACCTACATCACAATTCATAAAATTGAATGTAAAAAGAAAAATGATTGACTCAAGGTATGCCTCCACAGCAAATCAAGCTTTCTGCCAAAAATAGAACATTTTCAAGTGTTTGTTAGAAACAGGAAGCATCAGCACCATCACATTTTGCAAAGGGCTAGATTCAAAACTAATTACAAGGGAGCCGCTGCCTAGAATGAGCAGAATATAGGCCTTGTGACATTTCTCGCAGCTTCAAACGCTGACGAAAGCCAAATGCTGTAACACTTTTGTTTTTCCTGCTGCTGTACACTGAAACTAATTACAACAGGGATGCGGGCTGAAAATGTGAGTGTAGACATTTCTTCTGCATCTGAATAATTCACATAGCGTTGTTCCGCTGGCTCGACCAGTGAGTGAACAGACCATGTAGACACAACGGCAGGTTCAAATCCCCTTTCTCAGGCCGTGTTCTCATCTATAATTTGTTTGAATTGGTCTGAAATCGGTTCGTTTGATGAAAATTTGATGAAAAAAGTCTTGTGGTTGTGTTGGATGTTTCTTGGAAAAAAATTTGAATCCTAACAAACTGATGTGTCAACAATAACTTCAGCTGGGAAAAAGACTTTCAAAAATTCTACTACTGCTTAGGTTGTCTAATTCACTCTTACTGATTGATTATACATGCAACTTTGTATGTAGAGGTACTTCTCTTAGTTTTGGCTGCATTCTTACAAATTTTCCATTGACCACAAAGTAGTCTGTCTTTTGCAACTAAAGAAAAGCAACAAATGGTGTTAGATTCACCTCTCAGCACACTATGTAGCATAAGCTTTTAGACGATTTGCATGTTTCTGTTATTTTAGGAGTAGAAACTTACAGAAAAGACTTTGTAACGATGGAGAACTATATAACTGTTGATAGTAGGGAGTAGACGCTGTTGGACATGGCTACGATTTCACCTGTTGAGACGCAGTTTGGGACTTTGCCAAAGTATGAGTTCAGGCTCACGATAGTAACTGCCAATATTTTTTCACTGTAGCCTGTGAAGCTGTAGCTAGCTAGCTAGCTAGCTCCCATAGCTTGTTCCCTTTGCAGGAGTTGGAACATTCCAACTAGCTAAACGCCTGCTGGGTAGTGTAGTTCAGTAACTCAATTTGTTGTTTATGTAAATAATACTGAATGGATTTTTGTGAAATGAAGCCAAACGAGATGTGTTGATGCTTACAACGACATTTTTCAAAATCAAAGCCACATGGTTTTTAGATTGCTTATATGAAGTAACGTCCCATCCACTTACATAGGGTAAAGTCTTCCAAAGGTCTTCACGGAAATGATGTCAACTTTGGCTCCCTATTAGACTGACCTGACCAAAAGGACTGAACTAAGGCGGTAAACACTCCTTAGGGTTCAATTCAATCACACCAATTAAGTGATATTGCACATACTGACACTAAAAACCAGTATTCTTCATACGGATGACCCCCTCACCTTGTGCACAAACTGCTCGACGCGCGTCTGAAGACCCCAGACCTCGAACTTGACGGTGACCAGCTTGTAGGAGCACATGATGGGATCCTGGGTGTCCCTCCAGCCCTCCTGCAGCATCCCCCGTGACGTCTTGTCCGACTTAAAATACCGCAAGTCCTGCAACGGATGACAATAATTAACCCAAAACCTCAACGCATCGTTGCCTCGGCCCCCCCAGAGGAGCCAGACCTCATGGGGAGTCTAAACTTAGATGCATGACTGAACGGCAGTATTAAATAACATTCACATTAAAAACGCTCTCGTCCCTGGAGAATCTCTATCCAGTCTCATAAGAGCTGAGGCAATCTATTATCAAACAGCTCAAAAGATAATTACCAGCTCTCTCACTCCACAGACACTGAAGTATTACGCTTTCAGACTCTGTATGAATGCTGAGTGCGATGGGAGAGGTTGATAAAGCGGAAAGTGCAGCTGCTAGACAAATGGGACTGAGGCAATGAAGTCCCTAAAGTTTGTACTAGAGGAGAAAGGGAGATTGGGCTTCAACAACAAATATTTCCCCGGAGGCGAGCCGAGTCTTAAATGTCGTATCTATATAGTAGTTACTGTGTGTGTGTGTGTGTGTGTGTGTTTTAGACCGTTTTTGTAAATTGATGATCAAATATTTTAGGGGCATTTTGGTCCTTCTGCGTCAATTTTAGTGTACTATGAAACATACATTTACATTGCATATTGGCAAATAAACACTCAATTTGTACCACTGAGATTTGTTGTAATTTCTTTCCCACAGCTGGAAACTTACAGAAGAGACTTGTGCCACTTTCCCCTCTTTGTCCCCACAAGTCCTTCATCTGATATTTGTCGTTTATTTTTTGTTGACCCCTTGGTTTGTGTGGGCCAGCATTTTCTCCTGCTTCAGGCTGCGTACTCGGTGGTTTTTCTGATCACAAATCACTCCATTTCTTGAGCAGAACCATAGTTTGGGAATAATAATGCCCCGGACACAGTGTCCCACAAATCACCTACGGTGGCCCACAGGGGACGGTAGTCACATTCACGCATGAATATTTGCCAACTCGGCGAATTAAACAATGAACAGGGTGAAATGTGACAAAGAGAGCTCATAACTTACGGGGACATTTTTTGCCCCCTTATTTTTCATTTCATAGGCATTTTATAAACTTTCAAGGACATTTTTACCATAAGCCCCTGTTAATTTCTTAACATCGTTTAGGGTCAAGATCGGTATTAGGATTAGGGTCAGGTTAGTGGTAAAGGTAACGGTTAGGGATTAGGGAATGAGTGTAGTCAGGTCCTCATAAAGGAGGCAGATCAGAAGATGGTACAAACTGACAATGTGTCAGAGAAGGGCCTGTATGTAGACGATGCCATCACCTAAACCATACTGTTTACTCCTGCACTTCCAGATTCCACGTTGTTTCACCCGAGCGATACGATTACTCGCACATCTCCCGTCCCCGTTATCTCCCAGTAGAGATCTACGGCACCTTCACGCACGCTCACCTCCGACTCGCACGCGGGCTCACCTCAGACTCTTTGTAGTAGCGCTCGGGGATCTCGTCGTAGGCGATGTCGACGAAGCACACCTCCCTCTCCTGGTCCTTCAGCTCGCCGTTGAAGATCTGAAAAACAGAGCGGGGCCTGGTTCACACGCGCGGTTCAACCAGCCTCTGCCAGCCGCTCAGAATGGCTGACAGAAGTCGACTCATTTTGAGCATCACATCTGTCGCAGAGAAACATATTTTATGTCACGCGTCGCTCGGAAAGTTACCCCGCTGCACTGCTCAAAATATGTATGTATTACTCATACTGTTACTGTGACTGTGTATCCTTGCCTTCATCTCTCCTTGTCAATCAGCCAAGCCACTAGAACCACAGTATTGTCATTGTCCTTGCAACCAATAGGGGGTGCTCTATGCCTTTATTCTCTTACTAGGCCAAATGATACAGCGCTGATTATAATTACTGTATCATACACTGACATGCCAGAAGGTCAGCTGAATGTACAGAAGGTGATCGCAGCCTTCTTATTTCTTTATTAGATTTTATTATAGCATTCTGTTATGATTATTATATGGAATTTCCCTCCGGCATAAATCAAGTATGTAAGTATGAATGTATATATATATGTGCATGTATGTATTTAGGCCCCATCTATCCATTTATTCATCTATCCAATTAGTAAATGCAAAGGCCCGTTCACACACATCCACACACACAGAGCTGCCTCACTAGCTGCCATATAGCTGCAGGGGCAAAGATGCAACAATACCACTGCAGTTTCTATCAGAGGTAGAAATCTGTGTGTGTGTGTGTGTGTGTGTGTGGGGAGCCAGGTTACACCGAGCCTAAGGGCCCGGCTACAGCACAGGAGAGAAAGCTACATTTCAAAGAGGTTTTCTTCCCATTCTCACGGCTACCGGGCAGGACAGACCACAGGCGAGGCTTAGCGGTCTGTCTGGTGTATTACCACAGGGAGGCTGAAGATTCAAATCCCCAAATTATTCTGGAGAAACAGCCACTAGGTATGTAGATATGCAGTAACCTTCAAAATTACATCAAGACATTACATCAATTGGTTCCCAGAAAAAGCTCTCTATTCCAAATTAGATTTTATGGATATAAGTAATGTAAAATATGAAATGTTGATAGCCGAATGCTATTTTACACTACAGCTGAAATCACAGTACGGCTGTCAACTGTTTTCTGTTTTGATTTTCTGCCCCATCTTCTGCACCTCACCCCATCTTCCTCTCCATCTCCTCCTCCTCCTCCTCTCCCTTTCTCAAGTTTGGTCTGCCCCCATTCTCAGTTCACTTGCAGCCAACTGATAAAAACGGACAATGGTTGACGGGCAACTTGTCAAAAAGTAAGAAAATGTCTCTCTAAATGAGTCTTTTTTCCTGATAATGTAATAAATTATCACATTAACCAGAAATTATTGCAAAGGGTGAAGATATTATCTGGTCATATATTGCATTAACAGGTCTAATTACATTTTTGACCCATTGTTGAGACATTTTCTTAAGAAGTTAGGTTGGGTAAATTTTGCCAAGTGCAATCTCTCTGCAGATACTGTCCCTCCAATACATCATTTGCTCCTTCGAGCTCACCCCCCCCCCCCCCCCCCCATCTTCTTCTCTTTCCTCCCTCTCCCTCCCTCCCCCCTTCTCCAAGGGGCCCTTCTGTCACTTACAGTGGGAAGGAGCACTGCTGGCACAACAAGGGTATGATATGTCAGCATGCCTGAGTGCAGCCAAGCGACGGGAAAGGAGAGAGAGAGGGAGAAAGGGCGAGAGAGAGGGGGGGGAAGCGGCCAACAAGACAGAGTGTAAGAGGAGATGGATGGAGGGGACAGAAGGAGAGGGAGAAAGAGAGAGAGAGAGGGGGAAGAAAAGGAGGGGGAAACAGTAGGAATGAGAGCAGAAAATGACAGGGAGAAGGTAGAAAGAGAGGGGGAGGGAGGGACTTACTGAGAGAGGAAGAGAGGCGATAAAGTGAGAGGGGAAAGGAGGGTTTTTTGTGTAATCAGATGGAGAGGGAGAGGGCAAAAACCTGCAGTGACATTGCATGCGTCACTTTGCCAAAGGTAAAAAAAACAAAAAAAGAAAAGAAAAGAAATAAAAAAGCAGAAATTCATCGCAGCCAGAGACATCCTCGGTAGATTTTCAAGCAAATTAGCACTTAAATTGACATTGGGGGGGGGGGGGGGGGGGGGTTGGAAAGGGATGAGGGAAGAGAAAGAAGAGAAAGAAGGAGGAACCAGAGTGCGAAAGAAAGAGTTAGACGACAAGAAAACAGGTGAACAGTAAACAACGCACTCCCCCTCTGGGCCAGTTGTGTAATTAAACAGCCCCAGAATTGCGGTGGTGAGATGCATCATTGAGGCAGATAGTGAAAAAGTGAAAAAGAGATGGAGAGGGAGCAGAGAGAAAGAGAGAGAAAGAACCAGATGTGTGTTCTCCTGCTGCCTGCTGTCTACTTAAGCAGTCCCAGGAGACATTACACAGCCATCAGGACACATATTAGAGCTTAATGAGTGTGTGTGTGTGTGTGTGTGTGTGTGTGTGTGTGTGTGTGTGTGTGTGTGTGTGTGTGTGTGTGGAATGCTGCATCATGTCGTGCACCGTAACCGCGCCCTCCATTCAAACAGTCCACTCACACACCCACTCGTTTCCTGCCTGCTTTCCCTCCCTCTTTCCCTCTTTCCTTCCTTCCTTCCTTCCCTCTTTTCCTCTGACAGTCCATTCCCTCATTCAGCATCTCCTTCCTTTTGTCTTCTCTTTTGTCCCTCCTTCCTTCCCTCCTCTCAATCCCTTCCCACATTTAGTCTTTCCTGTTTCCTTTCTTTTGTCTTTCCTTCCTCCCTTTTCCTTTCTTCCTCTCTCGATCCCATGCCTCATCCGGTCTTTCTTCTTTCCCTTCTGTTTCTTTTCTTCCTTCCTTCCTTCTTGCCACCTTCTCTCCCTCCCCTCCACTGATCCCACCTTCCTCTTTTCCCTTCTTTCTTTACCACCTTTTCATTCTCTCAACCCCTTCCCTCATTCAGTCTTTCTTCCTTCCCTCCTTTTGTCCTTCCATAGTCCCTTCTTTCCTTCGTTCCTTTCCTCCTCTCAATCCCTTGACCTCATTCAGTCTTTCCTCTTTGCTTTCTTTTGTCCTTCCCTCCTTCCTCTCTATCCCATACCTCATTCAGTTTTTCTTCTTTCCTTCCATTTCTTTCCTGCCTTCTTTTTCCCCTCCCTTGCTCTGTGCTTTTTGTTTGTCCTTCCTTCCTTCCTTCCCTCCTTCCTCTCTCTCTCATACCTCATTCAGTCTTTCTTCTTTCCTTCAGTTTGTCTTTCCTCCCTTCGTTTTCCCCTCCCTTGCTCTGTGCTTTTCGTTTGTTCTTCCTTCCTTCCTTCCCTCCTTCCTCTCTCTCTCATACCTCATTCAGTCTTTCTTCTTTCCTTCAGTTTGTCTTTCCTCCCTTCTTTTTCCCCTCCCATCCTCTGTGCTTTTTGTTTGTCCTTCCTTCCTTCCTCTCTCTCCCACACCTCATTCGGTCTTTCTTCTTTCCTTCAGTTTGTCTTTCCTCCCTTCTTTTTCCCCTCCCATCCTCTGTGCTTTTCGTTTGTCCTTCCTTCCTTCCTCTCTCTCCCACACCTCATTCGGTCTTTCTTCTTTCCTTCAGTTTGTCTTTCCTCCCTTCTTTTTCCCCTCCCTTGCTCTGATTTTTTTTGTTCTTCCTTCCTTCCTTCCTTCCTTCCCTCCTTCCTCTCTCTCCCACACCTCATTCGGTCTTTCTTCTTTCCTTCAGTTTGTCTTTCCCCCCTTCGTTTTCCCCTCCCTTGCTCTGTGCTTTTCGATTGTCCTTCCTTCCTTCCTTCCTTCCAGTCTTTCTCCTTCCTTTTGTCTTTCATTCCTTCTTCCCTCTTTCCAGAAACACACACACACACACACACACACACAGTGAGTACGTTGAGCCCTCAGCACGGTGCACATATGGGGGAACGTGACACTTGTTGGGGGAGCACAGCACAGCGCGGCGTGTCGTTACGTAACAGCTCACAGCTGGCTTCACGTTACTTCACAGCATCTGTCATGGGAAAGACATCTCATGTGCTCTCTCTGCTTATACAATGCCTTAGAACATGCAAAGCCTCTTGTTTGTTTGCCCCGAAGCTGCTATACCGAGTCGTACATCTGTATCAGTGAGTGTGTGAGTGTGTGTGTGTGTGTGAGTACAGACACTGAAATCTATCTGTCCACAGGCATCTCCAACTGTCTGGCCTCTGAACAATCACTCACACACACACACACACTCACACACTATGTACAACAGAACTGTGATTTGCCTCGGAATCTATTCACAGTAGGCAATATCTGTTCTTACATTCAATAAAAAAAAGTCTTTGATCTCTCGCTTGTCAAACCAAACAAACAAGCCTACAACTCTCTCTCCCTCCCTGCTTTACGGACGAGCTTTGCGAGAAACTTGAGCCGCGGTCAACTTCGGCGCCTCTCCTCCCCGATGCCGTTGTTCCCGTCTTCACTGGAGACGGGAACGTGGAGGCAAACCGTGAAGAGAAAGTAAAATTAACCCGCTCGCCGCCCACCGCCCACCGCCGCCCCGCCGCGCTTCCCCCTCAGCGCCGAGGCCTGTGCCAGCCTTTCATCGGATGACGAACGTCACGGTGAATTGGAGAGCGGAGAGAGAGAGAGAAAGGAGAAGTGGGAGGGGGAGGCGGGGCAGAGGCCCAAATGAAATGAGCCGTCCAACAAGTGGAGCCGTGTCTTGGCCGCCTCTCAAGGCTCATGAATGGCTGGCATTAGGATATTAAATGATTACAAAGAGGGTCTCTGAGCTGCCAGGTCTACCTGGATTCTTTTCACTCGTGCTGCCTTTGCACAAGTCTCATTTTCTAAGGCATAAGGATTTTTCTCG
This sequence comes from Centroberyx affinis, assembly GCF_046629955.1. Lineage (NCBI taxonomy): Eukaryota > Metazoa > Chordata > Actinopteri > Beryciformes > Berycidae > Centroberyx > Centroberyx affinis. The sequence continues at coordinate 23,503 of NW_027282091.1, read as the reverse complement.
ATATCAATATGTAACACGATATGGTTCATGTATGCAAAATCACGTTAAATAATCAAATTAACGTTCATCTCATTGAACCGAATGGTATATTAGGTGTGGTGTCAAACAAAACAGAAATATTCAAATAATATTCCTACCATACCTCATTTTATGAGAGTTTTTAAGTAAAATTTGCTTGTCATCATCAATTTAGACAGCAGAAATGTGTGTCATGATATCAAAATATCTTCATATCATCACGATATGATTCCACTGAAAGACGATAAATGATAATATTGAATTATCGCCCAGCCCTACTTAGACAGATAGATAAGATGTACTTTATTGTACACATTGATTGTCACACATACAAGAGTAGTCAGAGAAGACCACTGAGAAGCGCGCACACACACACACACACACACACACACACACACACGGGACTCACGTTGTCATTGCATCCTTTGTTGTCCTCGTATTTTGTCTCTATGTGGATGGAGAACTTGGGTAAGAATGAACACTGTGGATAAAAAAAGACAATAAACATGAAAAAAGAGAAGATTCTGTGAGCCAGACAACATACAGTAGCCAACAACAACCAATATGCTGAACACTAGCACTCTATTATTTCTCTTTATTTATTACTGTTAAGGTAATAGGTTTTTATGATATTATCCTTATTATTATATGTGCAATACCCTGGTGGCTCAGTGGACAAACATACGAGTACAAATAACACATAATCCTGGCAAAACAGATTGGGATGGTACCTCCTGCTAGGCTGTTGCAACTCTCTCTCTCTCTCTCTCTGCCTCTATTCAGTTACTGTCAGCAGAGTTGGGGAGTATTATAGTCTCACTACATGTCATTAAACTAGTTACTACTAGTTTTGCAGTAGCTTGGTGGCAGTCCAACGATATTAAAATTTGGATAGTGTTTTTAGGACTGCATTCCTTTTTTTTTCCATTTTGAGACATAGCGAACTACTGCAGCTACTGACTATTTACTAAAAAAAAAAAAGAAAAAAATCCTTTTATAATTATTTTTATCATTGCCTCATGTCTTGATACTACCTTTTACCATACTACTTTTTACCATAAATAAGCCAAATAGTGTAGTGTGGTTTGGGTTTAGATCCAGACTGAGTCTAAATGTAGAAGTTGAAAGAAAGTTAACATCGCTTGTACTTCTTCCTATGATGAGTCCAGATAAAGTTATTTTGTCTCCAGACTCTAGTTCATGGCAGACAGCATGTGTAGTATTGCATATATACTGTTTGTAGCATATGGATGGCAGATGTATCATCATTTTTACAAAGTCGTTTTACTTCCCCAACACTTGACTGTTGGGACTTTCTGTCACTCTCTACTTTCCTCCTCACTGCATACTGTAAAAGCAAAAAAAAAAACAGTGTCTCCCTTCACTCTACACTGTCAAAACTGACAAAAAGTAATAAAAAAACTTCAGGAGTTTGCGCTGCCTACTCTCCCTGAAAACGTAATATTGGCATGGGTATATATATGAAGTGAGTCAGAGACAAACACCCCCCCCCCCGACACTCCCACACGTGAACGGAGACATTATCGAGCGTTCTGTCATTGTCGCAGCATTGTCCTCTGTCCCCCCCCCCCATCCATCCCTCCATCCATCCCTCCATCCTAAAGCGGTGTGAGTCACGCCACTGACATTTCTCATTCTCCGAATAGCAAAAATCCCTATAGCTAAACCCAATTGTATTTATGTATGTGTGTGTGTGTGTGTGTGTGTGTGTGTGTGTGTGTGTGCCACGTCAGCTTGTAGCTTCAGTTTTCAAGGGTTAATCACAGGTCACACAGGCAGGTTCGCTCATTAGCAAAGACATGCCCATTAGCGGGTATGTTTATCTCTCTCTCAGTGTGTGTGTGTGTGTGTGTGTTAATTGGAGCAGTTAGATCTAGTTGTCTCCAGGATTGTAGACTTTGAAGAAGAGTGAGTTTATGTGGCTAACAAACCTAATCCCTCTGTGAAAATAAAAACAACAAGATGACATGACAACATGAATTCCGACCACAAACGCATCGAAATGTGCCTTTTTTTTTTTTTTTTGCATTTAAGCGAGTCAATTTGTATCATCGGACGCTTTAGCAGCTGTCAAATCCGTCAAGCTGAAGAGAAGCTGAGTGAGATTTCTAATTCCCAGTGTGGGAAGAGGAATGTACGGGTCTTTATCAACGGCGAGCACATGCAGGAACACAAAACTCACACACACACACACACACACACATACACAAATCTGTCACATTACATTGCCATGCTCCTGTCGCGAGGGAATCATTTGACAAAGCAGCTTACAACCCATAAAAGAAAACACTCTCCACTGTATGTACACCCACCCACTATACAATCCATACTGCATGTAACCACACTAAACCCACAGCTGTTTGCATGTAATGAGGAATGCTAAAAAATGCTAAGACGCTTTTTTCCTAAAATGTGGCACATGTCCGATGAAGAACGACTTTATTCCAAGAGCGAGCCACTGAGAAAAATGCTGAAAAGTAATATTAGGGGATTTTTGCTCTAATCCTCTAATATATTGTGGCTCAATCAGAGTGAAATCCAGTCAACAAGCTGGCTGGGATGGTTCTTCACTGAAACTTCCATACAAACCCCCATAAGAGAACGTTTTCAAGTTTTCAGATGGGTGACGTTTCCATACCTCATTATCCAAAGGGTGTAAATTGACGACTTCTGTATGCTCATAGTCGATGCCAGTGGAGTGTTTGTACTTTTAAAGTGGCAAATCACACCAACTTAACAATTTCAACACCATTGCTCCAACAATATTAAAGCAGATCCACATGGTTCTTTGTCTGAGGTCTTCAATTAACTCAAAAAATTCTCCAAAAATTGTGCAAATTTGTGTTTTGCAACTACTTTAGTATCTTCACACACTTGCTTATTCTCTATTAAAACAGGGACATGAATGTAAAAACTGAATAGTAAAGATACTTACGGTGTATTCTGCAGAACGTGGCAGGGGGGGTGACGGAGACATCGGGCCAGAGCGGGAGGGAGGACACAACAGAAACACACGGTTAGCGATACAGCCCTTCAGCTACAGTATGAAAGGAAATGAGGAAGGTTGCAAGGTGTGAAATATGTGCGACACATACAAGAGATCGCTTCTGTAAAATACTGCCTGTCACGTATCGACTACCTCACTCCACAGCTCAGTGAATCCCATCCCCTCTCCCCTCGACTCGCTCGCAAATTTGCTCTCATCAAAAAAAAAAAAATCCCTTTTTATCTCTCTCCTCAGCTCTTACTTTGAGTTCTTCTCTCTTTTCTGGGCCGGTGCCACTCTGATCTTTACAGTTCTTTACTATTATATTTGCTTGTATTGAAGCTTATTCTACTGTTGCACTCATTGTAAGTCAGTGCGGATATAGTAAAAATGTAAATGCAGATCGTCAGCTTTGACACGTTCCCATGTCAATAACATGTTAATCGCTCACACTGTCTCATGTCATGTCTTGCTGGCAAATGGACTCGTAGTGACAGACAGTAAGCTGCGACTGGTGAGACCGACAGTGTGATCGATGTGTCATCATGGTGGATTTGGACTGAGCCGTCCTAAACTGTTGCATGTCAGAATTCCATGATATTCCCTAGATGTTCATATATACAACATATAGTCAGCTGTATCCAAATAACTCCATTTTTAAGGTGAAAGACAGCAACATAAGCCTATTGTAGCCAAGGTGTAGCCTCTATTGTAATACAGTGGATTGGAACTATTGGATATTTATTTGTTTTTTTTCTCTGTGTGTTGTTGTTGTTGCTGTTGTTGTTGTTGTTGTTGTTGTTGTTGTTGTTGATGTTGTTGGAGGAGGAGGAGGAGGACTTCTAAAAATACCACTACAACACCGGATAAAACCTTCGCATGTACAATACAGCCGGCCAGGAAGAGAAAGAAAATGGAGGAAAATGTGATTCTAGCAGTATCAGAATTTCCTAAATTATACATATATAACACAAGACTGAAGTTGTGTAGAGACCTCAGTAGAAAAGCTCTCTGTTGAAAACATGTTTCTAACCGAAAGTTCAACATGTTCAAAATCTAACTACAATCTAACTACAAAATCTACTTCTTTTTTTTTGCGCTACCACAACTTCCCCAAACATCTAGTCAAAAGTTGCGTGTCCTAACTGAAAAAAAAAAAATACAAAATTTGAAAATATTATGACTGCCGAGCCAAAGGAAGCCATTAAAAAAACCCCATTGAGAAGCTGACCTTTGGGAAATGTTATGTTTTCATGAGACTGCAGTGCTGAGCTATTCCAGCCTCCATTTCTGTACAAGACAAGTGGTGTGTTAGAGTGTGCTGGGCTTATAATGGCTGTTCTCTATCTGTTCCTATACAGCAGCTAACTGGATTAGACATGGTGCGAGTGGTGAGTGTGTATGTGTGTGTGTGTGTGTGTGTGTGTGTTATTGGCCATTATGTGGTCAGGGCTCTCTTACAGCTGCATGAGGGCCATTAGCTGCTCATTTCATAACACACTGGCTCTGTGTGTGTGTGTGTGCGTGTGTGTGTGTGTGTGTGTGTGTGTGTGTGTGTGTGCGTGCGCTCACCTGTGATGGTGTAAGGGTAATAGTTCCATGCTTTCTCTGTCACGTAGAAGATTTTGGGAACAACGGCTCGAGCCCAGCTGGGTAATTTACTGCAGAGAGACAGAGAGAGACAGGTGAGGAGAGAGAGAGAGTGTGTGAGAGAGACATACAGTAGTGAAGGAGGGGGATGGAGGGAAGGATGGGGGATGGAGGGAGGGAGGGGAGGCAGTATTAATGAACCGCTTCCATTATTGCAGCGATCATCATCAAAAACCGGTTCCACTTCAGAAGATTGAAACTGAAGGATGGTGCAGAAGGAACACTTCCCAGGAGCACTTCAGAGAGCGAAACATGAAATTTTGATGCGTTTTGTGGTCACACACACACATACACACACATACACATACACACACATGCACAAGGCCATCTCCAGAATATCTGCAAGTTTCACAAAGCTTTTTAAGGCCTTTTTAATGCTACTTGGGATTGAATATAAGACCAAAAAAACAAAATAAAGAGACAAAATCAGCTGCCAAAATCAGACTATTTCTGTCACAATTGTACTCGCTTGAGACTCGACTTGATGCATGAAGAGGAGACTCGAGACTCGACTTGACTTGGGTTCTGGTGACTTGAGACTCGACTTTGACTTGTACTCTGATGGCTTGAAAAGGTTTCTAAAGTCTTGACTTGAGATCTTGTGTTTGTGTAAATGACTTTGACCTGTTTTCTGAATTTGTATGGAATGATTGAATTTATTGAAGTTGAAAGTGATTCTAGAAATCAAACTCATGATGCTCTTACCAAGTTTTTATCCTATTAAAACCACATTGCATTGAAAAGTCCTAGATATTTAGTTTTAAGATATTAAATTCATACTGGACTCTTGTTGTTCTGACTTGACTTGCTGTTCTACATTTAGACTTGAGACTTGACATTAATGACATGGACTTGACTTGGTGTTTTACATTTAGACTTTGGGACTTGACATTAATGACATGGACTTGACTTGGTGTTCTACATTTAGACTTGAGACTTGACATTAATGACCTGGACTTGACTTGGTGTTTTACATTTAGACTTGAGACTTGACATTAATGACATGGACTTGACTTGGTGTTCTACATTTAGACTTGAGACTTGACATTAATGACCTGGACTTGACTTGGTGTTTTACATTTAGACTTTGGGACTTGACATTAATGACATGGACTTGACTTGGTGTTCTACATTTAGACTTGGGACTTGACTTGTGCCTCAAGACTTGAGACTATGGGAAAAAAACATGTTTTGTATATTGTACTCATCCTGTTCTGTATTGATCACCTTAAATTTACATAACTGATTTACTTTTCAGACTTTTTAAGAACCCTTTTTAAGGATCTCTCTCTATTACCCACCATGTGTTCATAGCTCATACAGGTACACCACCAACATGCGCACTATGGCGCGTATTTATATACGTGTGTATGTGCGTGCGCATGCTCCACACTCTCTGATCTTCTATTACTCCGACTCCGGTAAGCCTATAATTGGGGCCGCATTGAAAACTTTGTACGACGTGTCAAAACGCACAAACTGCGCCGGCTTTCATTTCGCCTGCCTTCATCTCCGCTTCCCTTTGATTGGCACCGAGAACAATTTGTTTCAGGAGGAGGGAAAAATGGCGCCCACCGCATCGTGACAGCTGTGAATAAAAACAGCCTCCCGACCGTCACATTGTGCCGAACGCCGACAGGCCGGTATATTCTCTCTCTCTCTCTTTCTCTCGTTTCCAAAAAAAAAAAAAAAAAAAAAAGTGACTGACACTCCTCCTCCACCTCCATCTGTTCACTTTCTCCCATTCCCTCCTTCTTCTTTTACAGAGCGCTGCCAGTAGCTGCCTCGGCGGAGCCCGCGTTTGCCAAGCCTGGTGGGTGGCTGCTATGAGGATGAGGCCCGCGCGCTCGCAGCTTTTCACACCAGAAAACAGAAAAAAAAAAAAATTGAAAAAAAAAAAAAAAAAAACCCTGGCAGAGAAACTCGCACTTTACTCCATCCCAAAAAAAAATCGAGTGTCCTCCGCCCCTCTCTCTCTGCTCTTGTGCGATGGGTATTGACAGAACGAGAGCGGGAGTCGATGCTCGGGGTCGGGGACGGGGACGGGGACGGGGACGGGGACGGGGCTCGGGCCAAAGCGGCGGGGCAGGACGCGAGGGCGGATGGGGACAGAACGGGTCCAGATTGACTTCCCTGCTGGTGGATCGGAGCTAAACGATTAGCCGGATGGAAGCCTGTGATGAGAAACACTGGAGTAGCGTAGTAGCTTCTGTCTTTCATGGATTATCTTATCTTTATTCCCTCTTATTCAATTTCAGTCTTATTTTACATTACTTTCATTCATTTGAGTTATTATTGCACGAAACCACATCTTTACTTCCTCGATTTGATGTATTTTCCTCTTGAAACAGGATGTAGGGGCGGGACATAACGCGGTGAGGGATCATTCAAAAGCGTAAACCAATGGGATGTCAGTCAGGGAGAGAGAGAGGCAGTTTTATTGGACGGGTGGGACAGAGGGGGTGGGACTGTTGAAAAAATCTGTGACGGTTTTATTGGTTTGGAATTTACATTTAGGCCTACTGGTGCAGCATGAGGTCACCGTGAAAGACGCACTGTTTTCCAGTAATGGGAGTTCATTTCATGGGAACTTTTAATTCATTTTCGTTTCGTTTACTTAAGTTGACTTTATTTTGGCTTTTGTTTAGTTTACAGATGGAGCTCAGTGCAGCGCGCACTTCATTTAAATTTCATATAACCAAATCGAATTCGGACAAAAAAAAAAAGGAAAAAGGTGCTTTGAAGTGAGCAGCTATAGCAAAACAAATAGGAGAGCAGCTGCTGGGAAACAGCATACAGTGCAACAGTTCAGTTGAATTATGGCTGAGTATCCCTTCACTAGGTGTGTGAGGGAGAGCTGCTATACTTCTGGTATTTATGCATCATTTACGATCATCCTGAGAAGTGAAAATATCATCTACAGAAAATGTCAGCTGCTCTGGTTTTTTTGGGGGGGAAAAGGTCAGCGCTTGTGTTTTTCCATCTGAGAGTTTAGGCTTCTCTCTGTACTTGCACTTCCAACAGTAAAGCGTGTTTTAAGCGAGCTTTTGAAATGTCGCACACAAAAACAAAAAAAAAAACCCTAAACCCTTACCCGCTTCCTAAATGTCAGATGCTATTGTTCTTTACTGCCAGCTAATATATGAATATATGTAATATGAAAACAAAAGAAATGCACTTGGCAATATTGTAATACACCAACTAATGGCCATACAACCAGGATAGAGACTGGCAGGTGTGACATTTCTCGGAGACATACTGTATATTTTACATTTCAGAATGTCCAAAGCCACTTTTTAACTGTAATTAGACTGAGCCAAGCCTATTACATTATTCAACAAATGTGTTTCCATTGCTATTCTTAACAATTTCTTTATCAACAAAAAAAAAAACACCTCAAGCCAGCGTAAAAACATTTCTATTCAAATTTGCCATTTCCATTCAGCCTTTTCATTATAACTCGCATGAAAATACTTGAATGGAAACCCAGCTATATTTCTCCGTTTCCCCCCTTCTGCCTTCTTTCTTCCTCTCTCTCTCTCCCTCTCTTTCTCTCCTCCGCAGGGCAGAGCTGTGCTGACTCAACGTAATTAGTTCCCCGGCACAGCGATCGCTGACACAGGTATTTGTGCTCAAACAAATGGCCTACAGCTTCTTTGTCCCTCCTTTCTTCCTTTTCTCTCTCCCCCTCTCTCTCTCTCTCTCTCTGCTTTCATTTTCTTTTCTTCTCCCTTTCCTTCTTACCATCTCCATCTTTCTGTCTGTCGCCTCCTCTCTCTCTGATGCCTGTATGTCTTACCGACCTAGGAGGTTTGTGTCCTTCCTCAGTGATGTGCATGGAGAGATCGCGCACACACACACACACACACACACACACACACACACACACATACAGTATACCACTCCACACACACAAGGGGCAGAGAGCCTCATGGGATGCGGGGTGATGGAGCGGTATAGTGTGATATACAGCTGTGATGGATAGGTAACTCAGGGCAACATGATAGTAACAGTGTGCCAATGCCTACCCCTGCTCTGTGTGTGTGTGTGTGTGTGTGTGTGTGTGTGTGTGTGTGTGTGTAAGAGTCACTCTAACCTTCACAGTCCTATCAAATGGCTGAATGCAACCCCAGCCAATAGATCTGCAGATATCCACTCTACTTTCTTTTTCTTTCCAGCTTTTCCAGCTTTGGGAAAGGTTCAAGGCTAGAAGGCTTTCTCCTTGGATTTTCTGTTGATGCAGTGTGAGTTTCTGTAGGTGGCGCTCTTTTCTTTGTCTGTTCAGTCATGGTGGCTATCACTGCTCATGCTAACTACCCAGTTCTTCTTCCTCTGTTTATTCCAAACAAACCGGAAACATAAAACACATCACTTCCTCTGTGCCAGAGGATTTTTCCCAGGAAAGAGCTACCAGACACCAGGTGTTTAGAACAGTAAATGTAAAAGCTTTCATGAACTGGATATGGGTTGAATCACTGTTGTGTAAAACCAATCGGATAGAGAGTAGCAAAACAGACATTTTTTTTATATGAAAATGTGGTGGATTATTGCTTAAAATTAATTTACTTTACTTTTTTTGAATTTACTTTATTACTTTGAAAATAAAACATAGTAATAGAAGACAAGTCTGAATTGTAACAATCCACTCTACTCCTCTCATCCCCAACTCGTCTCTTACCTCCTTCTCTCTTTTCTCCTCCTTTCCCCTCTGTTCCATTCTCCACATCATCAGCCTGTTATTGCACAGCCTCTGCTGATTTTCGAGCTGTCTAAAGAAAACCACAAAGTTTTTTTGTTCCTCGCAGTTTTTTGGACGGTTTCTCAGCCGGGGGAGGTGGTGACACGTTGCCCCAAAACTGATGCATTTTGTTTTGCAACACTGTTAGCAAATAGAGAACATTCACTCATAGAAATTGTGTTTATCTGACCTCAGCTGAGCTGACTTGGTATTCCTGCTGAAGCTACAGTACAGCTTTCTGACTGGCTGACAGAAACATGGGCAATATTGTGGTTTTTAAGGAAGAACTGCAGAGATGGCATGCAGGCCCCCGGATGAGATTTCTATATCACCTTAAAAGTAATAATCGGTGACATTTTCAGATAAATAAATGGCCCATTTGCTTCTCTCTATCACTGATTGATATATCACAATAGTGATTCAACACAAGAAGGCCATGAAAGCTTTTACATTAGCCTTACTAAAATGTTTGTTTAGAATAAATAGAAGAAGAACTGGGTAGTTAGCATGAGCAGTGATAGCCACCATGGCTGAACAGGCAAAGAAAAGAAAACTCAAACTGCATCAACAGAAAATCCAAGGAAAAAGACGTCACAGTGCAGTTTGATTGACAGGTGATCTCTGGGAAGAGCAGTGAAGAAACACCACAGCAATGAGCTCTGAGCAACAAAGACGTCAAAAAAGTTTCTGGTACTTCTGTTTTGGTAGTTTTTAACTCTCAACATCAAATTTAACATACTGTACAAACACAAAATATGTGGCACACCAATGTTTCTTTACACATACAGCTTGTTTCCCTGTGTGTGTGTGTGTGTGTGTGTGTGTGTGTGCAAAACAGAAACAGAGGGTGGCAGAGACAGAGAGTGAGACAGAGACAGAGTGGAAGAGCCAACTAACAACATTAAATTCAAAAAATTTGAGAAATATTACAGTGGCTTCAATGGTTAATGTTGCATTCACAGCGTTCCCTTTATCCTTTGTGTTTTGTCTTCTTCAGATTTTTTTTTCTTACATTTGCTGTTGTTGTGTAACTGTGCTTTGGCAGTGAAAGGAAAATCTTACCAGGCCAATAAAGCTCTGTAAACTGATTTGAATTGAAAAACTGATAATGGTAGAGACAAAAAGAGGCAGAGACAGACGGAGTTAGAAAGAGATAGACAGGGACAAAGGTAGAAACAGAAACACAGAGAAACAAGGCAACAGTAACCATGTCGTTCCCCGTGAATGATGCGGGCACCGATGGGCCAATCGGTAACAAGCGGCATCATCTCTTGTGTGATTTCATCATCTGGGGGACGATAAAGAAACAGAACTGACCTGTTGAGGTAGACTCGTTTCTCGGTGAACTGTCCTTGGCCGTGCGCCGGGTCTTCATACGGCTCGTTCTGGACCACCTCCACCCCTTCCCCTCGGTCACTCTGCTCATGGCTGTGTTTACTGATCATGTACAGCTGCCCAATCCGGTACTGGAGGACAAAACACAGAGACAGCAGAAGGTCAAATACTACTGATTGACAATGGTCACTATAGCAACATTAGTGCATGCTGTATAGGGCGGAGCTCACGCTAAGAAAGGGCTAAAAACGATGTGTTTAACGCCAGGGATGCTCACAAGTCACTTAATGCAAGTCTGAGTCAAGTCTCAAATGTTTGAGGGACAAGTCAGAGTCAAGTCTCAAGTGTTTGAGGGACAAGTCCAAGTCAAGTCTCAAGTGTTTGAGGGACAAGTCCAAGTCAAGTCTCAAGTGTTTGAGAGAGAAGTCAGAGTCAAGTCTCAAGTGTTTGAGCTCAAGTCCAAGTCAAGTCTCAAGTGTTTGAGAGAGAAGTCAGAGTCAAGTCTCAAGTGTTTGAGCTCAAGTCCAAGTCATGTCTCAAGTGTTTGAGCTCAAGTCTGAATTAAGTGTCAAGTGTTTGAGGGACAAGTCCAAGTCAAGTCTCAAGTGTTTGAGTTCAAGTCTGAGTCAAGTCTCAAGTGTTTGAGTTCAAGTCTGAGTCAAGTCTCAAGTGTTTGAGCACAAGTCCAAGTCAAGTCAAGTGCTTGAGGGACAAGTCAAAGTCAAGTCTCAAGTGTTTGAGAGAGAAGTCAGAGTCAAGTCTCAAGTGTTTGAGGGACAAGTCCAAGTCAAGTCTCAAGTGTTTGACTTCAAGTCCAAGTCAAGTCTCAAGTGTTTGAGCTCAAGTCTGAGTCAAGTCTCAAGTGTTTGAGCTCAAGTCCAAGTCTAGTCTCAAGTGTGTGAGGGACAAGTCAAGTCAAGTCAAGTGTTTGAGGGACAAGTCCAAGTCAAGTCTCAAGTGTTTGAGCTCAAGTCTGAGTCAAGTCTCAAGTGTTTGAGGGACAAGTCCAAGTCAAGGTGGTTATAGCGATTAAGTTTTGCAGTAAATACTAAAAGATTAGAGTTCTACAATGACTAAGGTTCCCATAATAATCCATCCTTGATATATCTACAGTATGTGAGAATATAAATGTTGCAGTCCTAGATTCTTCAATCATTGAATGTTACTTGGAGGATTCAACACCTAGCTGAAACTTTAAAAAGTGGAGTTCAACTGTGCTGTGTCTTTACAGCCACAAGGTTGCCAGAAACTGGAAAATTCACTCTATCAAAATATAGAAAACAGATGTTTGGTTGAGTTTGAGCATGAACTGTCTGACTGTTTAGCCCTGACTCAAAACTCATTCCTTATTCACTGTCTTTATTATTTCTTGGACTTGGTTGAGAAAGTCAGAAAACAACAAAGTAAAGTCAATTTGATGAAAGTCATTCTATGGCACATACATATTGGACAATGTTCAGAAAATTCAATGAACGGCTTCTTTCTTCAATGGCTTCTTTTTCCATTCTGTGGGTTAGAGAGATGCCTCGGAGCATGTTTAATTCACTCAAGCAATAAAATGTGGCTTGACTAATAGAAGGCGGCACTTCTGTCTGCTCTTGATCTTTAATCTTAAAGCTTCTGCTCGTGACAAAAGACCAAGAAAGGAGAAAAAAGAAAGAGATGGAAATGAAGAAGATGAATTACAAAGAGAGAGAAAAGGTTGAGGGTAGAAGAGTGAGAGACCGAGGGGGATCAAAGAGGGGCAGCCTCAGGAGGAGTAATAATGGGGTGAAATTGATAGGGGACAGAGAAAAGAGACATAACAGGAAATGTCTGACAATGGACTGGAATTGAGGGAGAAATAGTCAGAGTAAGAGAATGTGAAAAATGGATGAGGAAAAAAGCAAGAAAAGGACGGTTCGACGATGGCGAATGGTGCTTATAATCCTCTTATCTGTTACGGGCTGTGAAGGAGTGAGGCCGCACTCTTCCTCTCCCTGCTCAGTCATCATTTCTTTTCTCATCCCTCCCTCCTCTCCTCCTCCTCCACACACAAGCCGCAGTTGAAAAAAAAAAGCCCAGAAAGGGAGTGTAGGGCATCGGTAATGAAGGAGGGCTAAGACAATAGAATTCCCCGTGCCCTCCTCTTTTCGCAGCTGTCAGCTGAGCTCTGAAGTGCTGTCAGAGGGAAAACGCGGGGTGCCGACCCCAGAATGGCTTCCAGAGGGACACAAAATGGTGTCAGGCATCGAGTGGCTTCAGATGGATCCACTTATTTCCGCTTTCGGTAAGCTAAATGTAAGACTTTTTAGTGCCACCTGGGACCAACTAGAAGTGCAAGTAATGAGGCATCATTTATAAGAAAAGCCATTTATCATGGCCGCAGATGGACATACAACCTCTGACCAGGGTCAAGAACTTTTTCTGCATTGTTCTTCTTCTGCATTGTTCTGATGCAGCAAACCCCACCCATCTAGGTTAGGTTAAAACAAACGGTATGAACCATTTGACTGAGGTAAGACATACAATACAGTACAGTGCATCCACTCACCAGCACACCTTGAAATATTCAACAAAGTCACATACTCACAAATATGCATCTCCCTCGACACACACACACCTTGTACAGTATGTACACATTAAAAGTCACTACACAACCACCACCTTGCCTCTGTGTCCTCTGTGATCCGCTCGTTTCCCCTGTGAAACCTCTCAGAAAGGGCAACCGGCTGCAACGGAATGACTCATTTCCTCTTTATATATTCCCTCCAAGGCCCCTCTAGTCCAAGGCATCTCTAGGCAATGGCATAAGAGTGCTGTGTCAGAAAAGGACACACACACACACGCACACACAGCACGCATGCCCACACACACACATGCAGAATACCGAGCGTAGAGAAGGATGCCTCAGCACAAAAAGCAGCAGCTAGAAAGCCCGACGCCGCAGCACATTAAGATCTCAGCTGATCAATTATTAACAAAGCATAGTGGTTGGCTGACCCCAGCCAGAGCAAGGGATTTGTTATATAAAAAGATGTTTTCATTCACTGCGTGTTTGTGTGTGTGCACTTGTGTGACCTGCTGTAAACTGATCACGTTGCGACTGTAGTAAAGAGCACTGAAGTCATCTTTGCCAGTTTGTTTTTGCTCTCAGCAGGACAAAGACTTTCTAACACTGCTTTTGCCAAACCGGGACCTGAAATGAACTGGACTGAACTGAGCTGAACTGGTCTGAAGAACATGACAGAGTCCCCTCAGGCCAGGCCCGTCCCTGAGGAACCCCCCGCCCCTCCAGGCTAAATCTGGCTCTGCCTTTCCAAATGCCTAACATGAGGTGACAGCTTGAGAGGGAGCTGGCAATATGGTCCTTAAAGGTAAAATACACCCAGAAACATGTTGCATTTGACATCCTATGACCTTGAGTCCAACTGTTTAATTTGTGAACTCCCGAAGACCCAAGGAATAACATGAAAACCTTGTATCTCCAAAATGTCAGCTATTTAGGAACTAAGAAAGAAAAAAATTTAGAAAAAAACAGCCTTGTTGTTAGCTTGATTAGTTTATCCAATCGGGTTTCATTAGCTCAAGATGTCAGAGAATTCTCACCGCCCATAGACGACTGTGTAATCCTTCAATTGAAGTGAAAACATGAAAATCTCCAAACCTGGAGTTATGAGGTTTTCACATGACGACAGCAATATGTTGCCGAGTCCATTTTTAGGTTGGGTTGGAAGGCAAAAAGACATTTCCCTTGCTCCGAGCACAGCTAAGAAGACATTTGGAGCGTCTGCGAGCTCGTCCCTGGAATGACCCCCTGGTGTACGTTCTCCAAGTTCAGCCCCACGCAGCACAGCGAGTCCTGCAGCCCCGAAATGAATTACGCATGTTCATGTGTTATCTAATACTGTTACAGGGCTGGCTCCATTCAACTGTAAATAAACTACATTAGTGCATTTATTCAATATACCAGTCCCTAGATGAACTCTGCGGACAGTCCTGATCAGACTTGGGGTGAGTCATCGAAGAATAACGAGAGCTTGATATGTCTTATCACGACAGTAACGTGTCCACTTTTGAGGCTGTGCAGTGTCACTCAAGATAAATCAATGATAAAGGGCATGTCAAGGAGTTCCAACTATGAAAATGTATATTCAAATGCATACTAATCCAGACATGGCATGGCTGTGTTAGCAAACACTAGGGATGGGACGATACGATTGGATACGCGATATGAGGTTCAGGATTCAATACAACCACGATACGATGTAATAAATAAAAGTTCAATGACAACAAAGTCTGACTGTGCAGAATTCTGTTTATTTCTGAGACACAAATCTTTGCTGCAATGGCACTGGCTTGCTAGAATGTAAACAACAATTTAAAAATGTCATTACAAAGTGACAATAATATAATTTGGATGGAGAGTTTGTGAAATTGTGATGGGAAAGCGTCTCACTTGAGCCCTACGATATGTATTGTCACATTTTTGTATCGCAATATATTGAATTGCGATCTAGAAAACACATAGCAATTCAGTGTTTACAATGAAAAAACTGTCTGCCCATTTCTATGTTAATTTCTTAACAATGCATGCGACTTGTTTTATGTAAAATATGAACGCCATGAACCCCAGCGGATGCTAATGAGCTGAAGCAATTACATCACCTCCATTACAACACCACAGCCACGGAGCTAAATGCAAAACGTGTTCTTTCCTGCCTCACCTCCTGCCTCTTTTCTCTGCCAACACACCGCCACATCTGCTCCATTAACAAAAGTTCACCTTTTCATTGAAGTCTCGAAAGCAAAAAAGGTAGCGCTTCTAAAAAAAAAAGGGCTCCGGGTTCACGGTGAGAGCGACCCTTCTCGGGTTAAGAGCTACCGTAAATAATGCAGGCGCTCTCCATCCCTCCCCCTTCACGCCCGCGAAAAGAGAGAGAGAGAGACGAGCGGAGAGGGGACCGAGGGACGACGACGGGGCCAGAGGACAAGCTGAGAGGGGAATTGAAAAGGGGACAGGAGAGGGAAAGGGGAGTTTGCGCGAGTCCTTTGGCTAAAGGACAACGGGCCGGAAAAAGTTGGAGGGTACCGAGAGAGAGAGAGATTGAAAGCG
Source organism: Centroberyx affinis (assembly GCF_046629955.1). NCBI lineage: Eukaryota > Metazoa > Chordata > Actinopteri > Beryciformes > Berycidae > Centroberyx > Centroberyx affinis. Next base: position 7,660 of record NW_027282091.1, on the reverse strand, counting down.
AGAGGGAGGGGAGTAGAGACGAAGGGTTACAGAGGCAGTAAAGTGGGACATCAGACTAATTTACTGTCCGTTTCGACAAGAGACGTCCTTCTCCGTCCGCCTCATCATCGATGAGCTGCTAGCAGTCATCAGCTTCTAAAAATATCCAGGACACGCATACATTATCGCGGCCTCATGCGAAGGCCATTGTCCGTGTGAGCGAGGACGCCGTGATGTATGTGCTCAACCATGAACTGTGACAAAACAGACCTCTCCATATTCAGAGAGGACAACAAAAAAAAAAAAAGAAAGCTCATATAGACCGGTTGAATAGCCCGATTATTTTCTCCATGGAGGCAAAAAAAACAGGCAATCACACTTCAGAAAACGCAGCACCGGTGAAGCACTACTCACTCAGTCTCTTGTCTGGCACCTTCGCAGCGAGATCGATCATTTAGCTACATGACGCAGAAAGAGCCGAAAGAGACCGGGGCTCGGCCTCCTGTTTATTCGATTTGTCTGATGACAATGCACTCTGGTTTGTTGTTGCTCATTAATCAGTGCCCGGCGAGCTGGAGTGCGTTGTCATCATCATCACCCGCCCGTCGCAGAGATCTGTGGTCGCGGTGGTTGTAACCTCAATCCGCAAATTGAGAGGGTGGGGGTGGGGGGGTGGGGGGTGCGTTCCTGGTGGGTTCCCGATGTTGAGGTGAGAAGCCTCGGTGTGAAGTCTTTAAAGTGCCAACAGGTTGATAATAGGGCAAGCGTCGAGGCTTTCCTAAGGTGCGATCACAGGTTTTGGTAACCTGTCATCCTGCCAACCAGGTTAGACATTTTGGCTGCAGGAGGAGACAAAGCGAATCCGATTCCGGTCCTTGTAACTTGCGGTCGACTGCAGTTTTGCCCTTGCTTCTTTTTGTAATGCAAGCATGAGGAACTGCTGGCTATCAGATGTCAGCATCCGTCTCCTTATACCCATAAACCGTCGCGTTTTGGGGTTGTTTCCTGCAGTTGGTTCGGATTACGTTCTCACTTCCAATGAACCGCAGGTCACTTGGAAGAGGACCAAGGACCTGCATTTTCAGGCGTCTCGGTTTGGTTGTTTGGTGCCACCTGAGTACAGATGGCATTGTTTTCACCTGCACAAATGAAAGAGTTCAAGTAAACTGCTCCAAACATGCGTGGTGTGAACACAGCCTTAGTCGAATATGCTGCAAAAATACCTGGATGGGAAAGAGTCTATCTCCCCAGTTCTCTTTCCTACCAGTATCTCTGGATACTTTTTAATAGAAACAAAAAAGGTCATGGCTGTGATGCAAAAGATTTGTTCAGACATCATAAAAACAACAGCAGGGTTTTCTTATTTCCCTAAACCTTCTAATATTTTTTCATTAGCATTCAGTAAAGGGCATGTCTAAACCCAAATTCATACTCTGTGGGCCCACTGTGACCCAGTGATGGCAGCTGAATAATTCACTCCCATTCAGAAAGAATATAAATGCACTCAGTCAGCTGCATCTCACGTAGTTCAAATTATTCTCACTTTAATTTTTTAATCCAATGAATTTTAATCTAATTCATTTCCGCCCAGCTGAGGCCCAGCATGCAAGTATCCGCTGCGTTCCCAATGAATGGAAAAACACAAACACAAATATCTTGACTCCTAATTGAAAAAAAAACCTAGTTACTAGAAATCTGAGTTCCGTTGCCGTTCCTCTCCCCCCCAGGGCCTGGACCGGTCTAGACTGGGCTGTCAAGACGGGCCAGACATACCACTGGACCGGAGAAAAATAATATGAATAAACGAGAGCGGCAGCCTTAAGCCGCAACGATCGATACGCAGCCTATCCGAACTCCCCCGGCGTTCCTGTGCAGTCGATAAAGCTACAGCGCCGTCATCCGGAAAGGAGGAGGAGGAGGAAAGGAGGAGGGGGGGGGGGGGGGGGGGATGGAGGAGAAGAAGGGGAAAAGGGAGCGGGTGGTGATGGAAGGGAAAGAGGAGAAGGAGGGAGAGTAGAGAGAGGAAGGGGGGGGGGGAAAGCAGAAGCAGGGGGTGGAAAGGGGGTGGATTTACGAGGAGAGGGGTGTGTATCGCCGTATATCACCCGTGTTTCCAGCCTTCTGCGGGGTGGGGGGTGGACACAGATAACATGAAAAATGACACATACACTGAATGTTTTGGGTTTTTCTCGATAACATCTGGAAGGCATGCGGGGGTGTGATTCAGCCACGCGCCATTACAATCGGTTGTCAAGCTTGCTTCATCATTGACGCTGCGAACGAATGTTTCCCGAGAGATGGGCACCGATATCCTGGCTGAAAGCGAAAGAATTAGGTATCTACGGAGGTTACAAGTGCCAAAAAACGGGGAACAATGGGAATTGATGCTGAACGTGAACAGGTTCGGGGAGTAAGGGATTTTACAGAATTACAGCAATCTGATCTGAGACAGTTATGGTTACTTTTTGCGAGGCAAGAGGTGGTTACTGGTTATTTTGAGACAAATTTGAGAGCAAAATTGCATTTAGATTGTGATATTTTGGCCACTTACATAATCCTGCACACCTTAAAATAATGGTTGCAGATGAAGATAACCCTACTGAAACAGCAGTGTGTAAACAGGCATGGCAAGTTTATTTATATAGCATATTTTGCACACAAAGGCAATTGCAAGTGGTTTACACAAGGTATATAGGACATTAGATAAGAAACACAGGGTGAGATAATTAAATAGGAATACATAAAGTGATCGGAAAGGAGCTGAAAGAAAGCAGGTTACGCAGATGAGACTGAGCATTCCGGAGGTTTCCGCTACTACCATGTTAAAATGAGCATGAGCAACCTAGACCGGATTACATTTCACAAGTAACCCTTAGCAACCCACACGACAACTTAGCCTCTGCAAACCAGACGTCAGCGTCAGACTCGACCTACAGAAGCATCAGCAGAGGGCATAATTAACCTACGGCCTCGCAGTACGGCTCCCCGACAGCCGAGTCCACGCACACACCCCTCTATTTGAATGTCAACGTGAGCTAATAGCTACACTAATCGCTCTGCTAATCACTCTGTTCCGGGGGCCACATTAGAGTCGGGCCTCCGGGGGCACCGCGGCGGCCCGGCGGAGGGGAACACGTTCTGTACCTGGGCGGATACAAACGCCGCCGCCGAATCCGCCAGAATCCGCCAGAATCCCTTGTTTGCCTCAGAGCTCGTATGAGTTTAATTGCTCGAGTGATATCTGTAAAAAACAATAATCCTTCGGCTCACAGCTCGTATGTATAAATTAGCGTGCGTCTTAGTTGCTGTGTGAATGAGTCTGTGTGGGAAGGCAGGTACGTGCTGGCTGTGAATCTGTAGTATTATTATGGTACAGCAGAGAGAAAGGTGGTGAAATCAGGGTTAGACCGATAGATCTGCTTGCCAGTATATGGGGCCCGATATTGGACTTTTAATAAAAATCAGATATCAGTCTGTCCCTGTCGTCCTCGCTGATATGATGGAGGTTTTAGTGTCCCATGATGGTCTAAATGCTGTTTCAGAGGCTTTTCCACCCTGACAAGAATACAATTCCAGCAGAAACACATAATCCCTGTCCTTTTCTGGCATGAAAACAGTCAAATTTAAAGATATTATCCAGTATTCCTTCCGAAATCCCTATCGGTCGAACCCTAGGCGAAACGCATACATGTGGATGTTGGCAAATGAAGCGCTAAAAATAAACCAATATAATAAAAAAAAAAAAGGAAAATATCCGCCTCCCTCCTCTCTCTCTCTCTCTCTCTCTCTCTCTCGCCCCATGTAAGCAAACAATGAGCTCTACCTATTGATGGACGGCTGCATTAGCGGAGTGATAGTGGGAGACACCATGAGCGATGGTGGGGGGGCGGGGGGGGGGGGGACTGAGGAGGTGCAGCGCTAAATCAGATCACCTCAACCACCATCGGGAAACAATAAGGCATGGGAGAAGACAGTGTGTCTATGCATGTGTGTGTGTGTGTGTGTGTGGGGAGACAGCAGAGGCCTAAAGGGCAGTGTGATTTATGTGTGTACATCATTCAAAACTCTATGTTCAAATACTGCAAAGCAAAGTGAAAACATGTTGCATTGGACTGAATACTGGATCTCTGTATTATACTGCAGACTGTGCATTGTGGTATGCTGTATATCACCTTGTCAATAGCACAAACACACACACACACACACACACACACACTGTCCATATGCTGTAACTCATCAGACTCCCACATTCTCTCTCTCCTTTCTCTGACACACACGCACATACACACATACACCTTTCCTCTCACTTCTACTCTCTAAGGAATGTGGCTGAGATTATACAGGTTCACAGCCTCCCCTCCATCCATCCATTACACACACACACACACACTTACAGCATGTGCACGCATACACTATCCCATGATACTGCTGGCTCAGCCATGGCCCCATCACTTTGCTGTCGCATTCCCTGTGATGGCAGACACACACACACACCACACACACACACACACACACACATCTCCTTCTTCCCCTGTTCTGTGCACATTTAATCAACTGGGCGGCAGTCTGCACTGGGCTGGGCTGCTCTCTCCAGATAAGATTATCCTTCTGCTGTAGGACCGGCAGTCAATAGGTGGACCACGAGTGTAATTAGTGTGTGTGTGTGTGTGTGTGAGAGTGTGTGTGTGAAGGAGAGAGCGTGGTAGGAAGAGAGAGAACGAGCAAATGTGAGACGTCAGTGAGAATTCAGAAATGTGTGTGTTTATCTGAGAGGCAAGAGTGTGACAAGTGTGCCTGGGGGTAAACAGCGGAACTGAAATGTGAATTATGAATTTTTGATGTGCTTCCCGTCTCCTGTCTTGCCGTTCAGAGCAGGTATCGGTGTGCGTGTGTACGAGGTGACGATTTGATTTCTCCGGGCTGATGCTTTTAGGAGAAGCCGCCCCATTATTAGAGCTATCTCTTACTGTCGGTGGGTGCTTTTATTGTGGTGACTCGTCTCCACCACAGTAAGTCAATCGTAATGCAATTTCTGGTTTACTTACTATGTTGGATTGTCTTTACACTTCAGAAGACTATGTTCTATATTTTACTGCTACTACTGTATTTCCATATGGATCCACTGTGTTCCTGTTCTCATTATTGTGTATTACAGGCATTTATTCAATCTATCCAAATTGAAAAACTAGTGTCATAAGAACGTTGTCAAATTCAACCTTTCAAGAAATATTTACACTGCAAACATATCTATCCTAACAAGTGATTTAATCTTGAGTCTTTTTTTTTTTTATTAAGTGAAAAAATTTGGTAATGGGATAAATAATTCTACTTCTCCAATTCACTTCTGCATTTTCACCTATTTTTTGAAAATTTTCTTGAAATAAGTGACTTGAAATAAGGCAGATAACTCAACTGAATTGCATTGGAAACAAATGAAAGGACGATTTTATCACTTTTCTGCAGTGTGAATGAAGGCTCGATAAGTTTCCATTTAGATTTTGGATTGACTAAATTGAAAGCAAAGTCACCCTAGTCCTGCTCTAATGACCACGCCCCCTTCAAGCCCCCTTCAAGCCCCCTTCACACCTAGAAAGAAATACAAATAATACAATAAATACCAGCAATAGAAAGTTGCAACGCAATGACACCACTTTTACACTGGCCATACCAACTCCAGGCTAGATTCCAGATATCTTGTACCAATCTGATCCATTACTTTTGGACCTAATATTGACTGAGAAATAATCCATTTTACTCCATTAGAGAGAACTAACATCTCTATACATGTGTGAAAAAGTCACTTTACCCTAGTATTGGATTCAGGCTAAATATAACGTTCCCCAGTAGAAATACCCTGTAAAGTCCCAGTAAATACTGAATCCAGTTTCATCACATAGATCGTTCATTTTCAAGCAATAACTCCTCAGTGTCAACGCAAAACTTGCAAAACAACATTTTAAAAGAAGCAAACCGATACGTTCCTGCCAAAGAATCATTGGCGTATCCCATAAAAACGGCAATTACGCTTTAAAATCAAATTTTTTATTGTTTTATCCTGACTTTGATGGCTGCTCCCTTGACCTTGGAACAAACTGCGTTGAGGTGTCCACCTGCGACTCAACCTGACGCCTGTCAGCTTCAAGTCGCTGCTAATGCGGGACAAACTGCTGGCCAGCTGAGACACGCGCCTCGCTGCGGACAGAACTATTCATCACCGCGACTATTACTATTCATCATATCATCACACACACTGACAAGCCCGTACACACACACACACACACACACACGTACAGCGCACATTTATACAGACAAATACAACGCCAGAGTCGTCGTTGGATGGATGCTTTCCTGCGACCGAGGCGTTGGTCGTGACAACGTGATGACCGAGGCAAGAAAGAGAGACGAGGAAAAAGGAGAAGAAGAGGCGTCATGGAAAGTGTGGGAGAGAGAAAGCGAGAGAGAGGGAGAGCAAGAGAAGAGAGAAGTGTTCAAGCCCGGACTTGAATATGGAAGGGCTATCGGAGAAGGCAACCGAGAGGGAACAATGATGAGAATCTGTCTATCCATCTCTCCCTCATGAATTCCACACTAATGAGAGGTCTCTGCACAACAACTCATACTAACGTCATACAGCACCAGCCCTATTAATAGTACTTATAGTCTCATACATTCATATTACAGATATCACAGTTCTAAAAGTCCTATTCTTTCATTGCTTACTGCATTCTGGGTGCCTGTTGCTCCCTCCATCCCTTTCATGAACTTCATATCACTAAAAAGTCAATTTTTCCCTATAAATGGTATTTTGGACAATTTAACACGGAAGCCCGACTACAACAGTTGCTCCCTCAGTCATATTAATTGTTCTATATGAGTGGGCTAAACTGTATTTCACAGTTTAGAATCCAAAACAGAAAAAAAGCTCGAGTGTACGGATTGTGCAGCAAGGGATTCAATTTTAGGAAAACGTCCAAATTGTACCGTTAGCATGTTGCCAGCCATTGTCCATCTGTCGTAGCTTAAAAGAATTGTCACTTTCTAGAATATGAATGGGAGTTAAAGGAATTGCTAATAGTAACTCCCAAACACATGTTTAACTGTTGGTTTTACATGTTTATAAATGTTGAACTCAATAAAAACTAAAGTGAAAAAAAAAAAGGAATTGCTAATAAGCTAAGCTAACAACTGAAGAATGGGAAGTTAGCTTGCAAGCTAAACTTAGCTATAGCTGGCATTAAAATTAGCTAACGCCCCTGCTGGGGTGTTTCAGATATCTAACATTAGCTAGGTTGTAAATATAGCTAATGACATGCTAGACCCCCAAATGAATGCGTAGCGAAGCTTATTACTACATTTTCAACCTACATTTTGACAAGTTATATGAGAGTTATTACACTATTAGCATATTTCAACAAACTTGCACCAGCGTATTTTGTTGTCTACATCTAATACTGGAGTAGAACTTGAGTGTTTTAGACATGCGGGTTAACATCCCATTCAGATGCTAGCTTGCCAGTGTAATGTTACACCTGTCCGGACTGAAAACTACCCATCGCAGCGTTGCAAGCTGAGTCAAACTGCCAGCCCGAGTATGGAGCCGGGCTCAATCCCAGCTGGCTGTTGTCATTGAGGTGAAGGTCATGGTATAGTGCTCTATGAAATGCAGATGGCCGCCCACAGC